>NW_026602362.1:5000-17500 GCF_029448725.1 Salvelinus fontinalis | reverse complement strand
GAGGCAGGATTAATGTCTGTTTACAACTTTTTAAACTTTAGAGATTTTGAAGAGTGTATAATTTGTTCATAGAAGTCCGTTAGTTTTTGCTCCTCTTGACTTTGAGTCTAATCCTCTAGTCTTTATCTACTGCTTTGCCTCAGATTGCCGATGGCCTTTCGTTCACAAATAAATAGGACCACATGCCCAACACACACAAGTACGCAACACACATTTTCCATGTTCAATATTAGCGTTACTACTAATACGTTATGACAGACTGCTAGGATGATTTAAACCGTTTAGTTATTTAACACGACCGTGCGTAAGTATATAAAGTAAGTAAATAGGATCCCATTAGATTGTTAAAAGGTTCAGGCAACTCTTCTGCCTCTGTAATAACCTTGGGATGCGTCCTTAACAGCTCCCTATTCCCCATGTAGTGCACTTCTTTTGACCAGGGCCTATAGGAAATAGGGGACCATTTGGGACATAGCAGTTACACACCTGTATATAGACGCCACAGATTGCAATTATGTCCGGACACAGACCATATCGACGGCCGCGGTCATTTTTTTGGTCCAGCTCGTTTTTGAAAATGAATAATTTCACATTAGAGGCAATTTGGGAGTGTCATTAAGCCTCCTGTATATACTGTCCTGTCCTCTGATTTCACCTAAAGCCTCCTGGATGTACTGTCCTGTCTTCTGATTTCACTTAAATCCTCCTGTATATACTGTCCTGTCCTCTGATTTCACCTAAAGCCTCCTGTATGTACAGTCCTGTCCTCTGATTTCACCTAAAGCCTCCTGTATATACTGTCCTGGCCTCTGATTTTACCTAAAGCCTCCTGGATGTACTGTCCTGTCCTCTGATTTCACATAAAGCCTCCTGTATGTATTGTCCTGTTCTCTGATTTCACCTAAAGCCTCCTGTATATACTGTCCTGGCCTCTGATTTCACCTAAAGCCTCCTGTATGTATTGTCCTGGCCTCTGATTTCACCTAAAGCCTCCTGTATGTACTGTCCTGGCCTCTGATTTACCTAAAGCCTCCTGTATATACTGTCCTGTCCTCTGATTTCACCTAAAGCCTCCTGGATGTACTGTCCTGGCCTCTGATTTACCTAAAGCCTCCTGTATATACTGTCCTGGCCTCTGATTTCACCTAAAGCCTCCTGTATATACTGTCCTGGCCTCTGATTTCACCTAAAGCCTCCTGTATGTATTGTCCTGGCCTCTGATTTCACCTAAAGCCTCCTGTATGTATTGTCCTGGCCTCTGATTTCACCTAAAGCCTCCTGTACATACTGTCCTGGCCTCTGATTTCACCTAAAGCCTCCTGTATGTATTGTCCTGATCTCTGATTTCACCTAAAGCCTCCTGTATGTATTGTCCTGGCCTCTGATTTCACCTAAAGCCTCCTGTATATACTGTCCTGGCCTCTGATTTCACCTAAAGCCTCCTGGATGTACTGTCCTGGCCTCTGATTTCACCTAAAGCCTCCTGTATATACTGTCCTGGCCTCTGATTTCATTTTTCCTTTCGGAAACCATCTCTAGCCTCCTCTGACAATGTCTGTCTGTAGCGTCCGAACGGTTTAGGTTACAAACTATTACCATCCTTATATGGAAAGATGAGACTTGTAACGTCAGGTGAATGATGGGTGCAGAGTCAGGCGCAGAGAGAGCAAAAGTATTCCAGGGAAAAAACGCTTTAATTTCTACAGCATGAAAACAGGAACAGGTACAAACGGGTGGTGCCAAAACACAGGCGTAAAACAACCCACAGTCCACTGTTTAAAATAAAGCTGAATAGCGAAAATCCCACAATCAAAGAATCACTCACGACGTACAACATGAATACACAAAATAAGCCCGCACAAACACTAGCGGGCGAAACTAACCTAAATAGAACCTCTCCCAAAACCCTAACAAGAAACAGGTGAAAACAATTAGACAGTCATAAACGAAAAGGAAAAAAGGATCGGTGGCAGCTAGTAGACCGGCGACGACGACCGCCGAGCGCCACCCGAACGGGAAGGGGAGTCACCTTTGGTGATATTCGTGACAAGACTCTCACGATGGTGTCCTCTGTTTTGCTCTAGGATGCCCATAAGCCTCACAATACTCATCTGAAGGTCTCCGGTACCAATTTTAAAAATGAATGGAAGTACACAATACTGTAAATACAAAAGTATGTGGACACCCCTTCAAATTAGTGGATTTCAGCCTCACCCGTTGCTGACAGGTGTATAAAATTAACACACAGCCATGCAATCTCCATAGACAATCATTGGCAGTAGAATGGTCTGTACTGAGGAGCTCAGTGACTTTCACCGTGACACCGTCACAAGATGCCACCTTTCCAACAAGTCAGTTTGTAACATTTCTGCCCTGCTAGAGCTCCTCCAGGCCAACTGTAAGTGCTGTTATTGTGAAGTGGAAACGTCTAGGAGCAACAACGGCTCAGCCGCAAAGTGGTAGGCCACACAAGCTCACAGAACGGGACTGGTGAGTGCTGAAGCGCGTAGCGCGTAAAAATCATCTGTCCTTAGTTGCAACACTCACTACCGAGTTCCAAACTTGGGAGCTTCATAAAATGGGTTTCCATGGGCAAGCAGCCGCACACAAGCCTAAGATCACCATGCTGAATGCCAAGCGTCGGCTGGAGTGATGTAAAGCTCATCCGCCTTTGGACTCTGGAGCAGTGGAAACGTGTTCTCTGGAGTGATGGAATCACGCTTCACCACCTGGAAGTCCGACGGACAAATCTGGGTTTGGGTGATGCCAGGAGAACTCTACCTGCCGCAATGCATAGTGCCAACTGTAAAGTTTGGTGGAGGAGGAATAATGGTCTCGGGCTAGGCTCCTTAGTTCCACTGAAGGGAAATCTTAACGCTACAGCATAGCGTCTGGAATCTTACTAACATTATAACTGACACCTGCATTTGATCTAAGTCTGAATTCCAAAATATACCCTACTCATGGGCTGTTTAAACAGGCAGACCAATTCTTATCTTTTGGTCTTTTGACGAATCAAATCAGCTCTGAAAAAGATCTGATGTGATTGGTCAAAAGAACAATTAGTAGAAGAAAGATTAGAATTGGGCTGCCTGTGTAAACGCAGGCATATTGCACTACCTTTGACCAGAGTCTATAGGTACTATGTAGGGAATAGGGTGCACTACATTTGACCAGAGTCTATAGATACTATGTAGGGAATAGGGTGCACTCCATTTGACCAGAGTTTATAGGTACTATGTAGGGAATAGGGTGCACTACCTTTGACCAGAGTCTATAGGTAATATATAGGGAATAGGGTGCACTACATTTGACCAGAGTCTATAGGCACTATATAGGGAATAGGGTGCACTACCTTTGACCAGAGTCTATAGGTACTATGTAGGGAATAGGGTGCACTACCTTTGACCAGAGTCTATAGGTACTATGTAGGGAATAGGGTGTCATTTGGGACTCTGAAATTAGCATTGATCCAAGTGTTGCTGCTTGCGTTCAGAGACTTGTTGTTAACCTGTTGGCTGATGAAACATCCTAATGAAAGCCACTTGTCCTTTCCCTTCTCTCCCCCTCTATTCTTCTCTGGTCTATGATGTGATTAATGTGTGATCACTGAGTGGTCCGGTATTGATCTAGTCAATGACTCAATGCCACTGACCGAACACAGGCCCTATTGGATATTCCATTAGGAAAATCACACTTTATTTCTCTCTTGTGTTTTGGACATGGGGAGATGAAGCAAGCACATGAAGCAAGCACATGTCTCTTTAAATGCATACACACACACACACACACACACACACACACACACACACAGAGACACATACACACACACAGAGACACATACACACACACAGAGACACATACACACACACAGAGACACATACACACACACAGAGACACATACACACACACAGAGACACATACACACACACAGAGACACACACACACACACACACAGAGACACACACACACACACAGAGACACACACACACACACAGAGACACACACACACACACACACACACAGAGACACACACACACACACACACACAGAGACACACACACACACACACACACACACACACACACACACACACACACACACACACACACACACACACACACACACACACACACACACACACACACACACACACACACACACAGACACACACAGAGACACAGACACACACACACACAGAGACACACACACACACACACACAGAGACACACACACACACACACAGAGACACACACACACACACACAGAGACACACACACACACACACAGAGACACACACAGACACAGACACAGACACAGACACAGACACAGACACAGACACAGACACAGACACACACACACACACACACACACACACACACAGACACACACACACACACACACACACACACACACAGAGACACACACACACACACACACACACAGAGACACACACACACACACACACACAGAGACACAGACACATACACATACACATACACACACACACACACACACACACACACAGAGAAAGGCACGGCCCGCACACACCGGCCGGTCGGTATGCAGGCACTCCCGCACACGCTGGCCGACTTACCGTTAAGCAGAAGAGGAAATTTCCTCGAGCCTCACATCATCAGGGGGCCTCATGAGCTTAGCGTAAAAATGAAATAAAAAATAATAACAACAGTAATGAATAATTTCTCCTCTTGAGGCCCCCCCTCTGTGATCCACTCATATTAAATATCATTGTAAAAGCATTAAAGACAAGGACACCCCCAACTCAGCTCAAACCACTGACAAATGTGTGCTGTTTTCCAAGGTTTCGTTAAATAAATGTGTCTGGTTGTAATATCAGTGGGGCTCGACGAGCGGAGATCAGAGCTACACGAGTCAGATTACTACGTGATGAAACAACTGCTATCATTTAGCTCTCTCTCATTCTACTATCTCTCTCTCTCTGTCTACTATCTCTCTCTCTCTCTCTGTCTACTATCTCTCTCTCTCTGTCTACTATCTCTCTCTCTCGGTCTACTATCTCTCTCTCTCTGTCTACTATCTCTCTCTCTCGTTCTACTATCTCTCTCTCTGTCTACTATCTCTCTCTCTCTGTCTACTATCTCTCTCTCTCTGTCTACTATCTCTATCTCTCGGTCTACTATCTCTCTCTCTCTCTCTGTCTACTATCTCTCTCTCTGTCTACTATCTCTCTCTCTCGTTCTACTATCTCTCTCTCTGTCTACTATCTCTCTCTCTCTGTCTACTATCTCTCTCTCTCTGTCTACTATCTCTATCTCTCGGTCTACTATCTCTCTCTCTCTGTCTACTATCTCTCTCTCTGTCTACTATCTCTCTCTCTCGGTCTACTATCTCTCTCTCTGTCTACTATCTCTCTCTCTCTGTCTACTATCTCTCTCTCTGTCTACTATCTCTCTCTCTCTGCCTACTATCTCTCTCTCTCTCTGTTTACTATCTCTCTCTCTCTGTCTACTATCTCTCTCTGTCTACTATCTCTCTCTCTCTGCCTACTATCTCTCTCTCTCTCTGTTTACTATCTCTCTCTCTGTCTACTATCTCTCTCTCTGTCTACTATCTCTCTCTCTCGGTCTACTATCTCTCTCTCTCTGTCTACTATCTCTCTCTCTGTCTACTATCTCTCTCTCTGTCTACTATCTCTCTCTCTCTGTCTACTATCTCTCTCTCTCTCTGTCTACTATCTCTCTCTCTGTCTACTATCTCTCTCTCTCGGTCTACTATCTCTCTCTCTCTGTCTACTATCTCTCTCTCTGTCTACTATCTCTCTCTCTGTCTACTATCTCTCTCTCTCTCAGTCTACTATCTCTCTCTCTCTGTCTACTATCTCTCTCTCTCTCTGTTTACTATCTCTCTCTCTATGTCTACTATCTATCTCTCTCGGTCTACTATCTCTCTCTCTGTCTACTATCTCTCTCTCTGTCTACTATCTCTCTCTCTCTCTGTCTACTATCTCTCTCTATCTGTCTACTATCTCTCTCTCTGTCTACTATCTCTCTCTCTCGGTCTACTATCTCTCTCTCTCTGTCTACTATCTCTCTCTCTGTCTACTATCTCTCTCTCTCTCAGTCTACAATCTCTCTCTCGGTCTACTATCTCTCTCTCTCTGTCTACTATCTCTCTCTCTCTCTGTTTACTATCTCTCTCTCTATGTCTACTATCTATCTCTCTCGGTCTACTATCTCTCTCTCTGTCTACTATCTCTCTTTCTATGTCTACTGTCTCTCTCTCTCTCTGTCTACTATCTCTCTCTCTCTGTCTACTATCTCTCTCTCTCTGTCTACTATCTCTCTCTCTCTGCCTACTATCTCTCTCTCTCTGTCTACTATCTCTCTCTCTGTCTACTATCTCTCTCTCTCTGCCTACTATCTCTCTCTCTCTCTGTTTACTATCTCTCTCTCTCTGTCTACTATCTCTCTCTCTGTCTACTATCTCTCTCTCTCTGCCTACTATCTCTCTCTCTCTCTGTTTACTATCTCTCTCTCTGTCTACTATCTCTCTCTCTGTCTACTATCTCTCTCTCTCGGTCTACTATCTCTCTCTCTCTGTCTACTATCTCTCTCTCTGTCTACTATCTCTCTCTCTGTCTACTATCTCTCTCTCTCTGTCTACTATCTCTCTCTCTCTGTCTACTATCTCTCTCTCTGTCTACTATCTCTCTCTCGGTCTACTATCTCTCTCTCTCTGTCTACTATCTCTCTCTCTGTCTACTATCTCTCTCTCTGTCTACTATCTCTCTCTCTCTCAGTCTACAATCTCTCTCTCGGTCTACTATCTCTCTCTCTCTGTCTACTATCTCTCTCTCTCTCTGTTTACTATCTCTCTCTCTATGTCTACTATCTATCTCTCTCGGTCTACTATCTCTCTCTCTGTCTACTATCTCTCTCTCTGTCTACTATCTCTCTCTCTCTGTCTACTATCTCTCTCTCTCTGTCTACTATCTCTCTCTCTCTGTCTACTATCTCTCTCTCTGTCTACTATCTCTCTCTCTCTGTCTACTATCTCTGTCTCTGTCTACTATCTCTCTCTCTCTCAGTCTACAATCTCTCTCTCGGTCTACTATCTCTCTCTCTCTGTCTACTATCTCTCTCTCTCTCTGTTTACTATCTCTCTCTCTATGTCTACTATCTATCTCTCTCGGTCTACTATCTCTCTCTCTGTCTACTATCTCTCTTTCTATGTCTACTATCTCTCTCTCTCTCTGTCTACTATCTCTCTCTCTCGTTCTACTATCGCTCTCTCGTTCTACTATCTCTCTCTCTCGGTCTACTATCTCTCTCTCTGTCTACTATCTCTCTCTCTCTGTCTACTATTTATCTCTATGTCTACTATCTCTCTCTCGCGTTCTACTATCTCGATCTCTCTGTCTACTATCACTCTCTCTCGGTCTACTATATCTCTCTCTCTCGGTCTACTATCTCTCTCTCTCTGTCTACTATCTCTCTCTCTCGCTATACTATCTCTCTCTCTCGCTATACTATCTCTCTCTCGTTCTACTATCTCTCTCTCTCGTTCTACTATCTCTCTCTCTCGTTCTACTATCTCTCTCTCTCGTTCTACTATCTCTCTCTCTATGTCTACTATCTCTCTCTCTCGGTCTACTATCTCTCTCTCTCGGTCTACTATCTCTCTCTCTGTCTACTATCTCTCTCTCTCGGTCTACTATCTCTCTCTCTGTCTACTATCTCTCTCTGTGTCTACTATCTCTCTCTGTCTACTATCTCTCTCTCTGTCTACTATCTCTCTCTGTGTCTACTATCTCTCTCTGTCTACTATCTCTCTCTCTGTCTACTATCTCTCTCTCGGTGTACTATCTCTCTCTCTCGGTCTTCTATCTCTCTCTCTCGGTCTTCTATCTCTCTCTCTCGGTCTTCTATCTCTCTCTCCCTGTCCGCTCTCTCTTTCTGTCTGCTCTATCTCTGTCAGATTATTTCGTGATAAAACCAACTGCTGTCATTTAGCTCGAGCATCCAGTTATACGGACGAGGAACTGGCTGCTTTTCATGAGCCGTAGTCATCAATACGATCATGTCATTTCACACAGCTGAGGGCATCCTCACAGTATCGCTCAATATTGGCCTCCATTAAGTGGATATTTGACTGATGTAAATGTGAACTATACCTGACAGTATGAGTGGGGTTTTTAGGTTCATTTCCAATCCTTTTGTGTGCTCTGCCTTTCAAGCAGCAGAAGGGTACATTTTGCTGTTCTTCTGTTAGCTGATAATGTTAACTTTGCAATATACCGGTAGAAACATTTCTTGCATTTGGCTAAACACAGCGGTAGGTAGAAGTACCGTGCTGTTTTTCTATAACCAACGCAGGCCTACCTAGCGAAGTTAGCTAACATCCCCTTTTTTTCAAAAAAACATTTTTTTTTTTTTTAAAGTTTGTTAAATCACGATTTCTGCTGACAGACATGATAGGCTAAATTGATTGATGGACTACGTCAAATTGGCTAGCTAGCTACAGATCACAACAATATGGCTAGTTAGCAAGCTAATAACAGACCAGTCAATATGGCTAGTTAACAAGTTAATAACAGATCACATTAATATGGCTAGTTAACAAGCTAATAACAGATCACATTAATATGGCTAGTTAACAAGCTAATAACGGATCAGTCAATATGGCTAGTTAACAAGCTAATAACAGATGGGTCAATATGGCTAGTTAACAAGCTAATAACAGATCAGTCAATATGGCTAGTTAACAAGTTAATAACAGATCACATCAATATGGCTAGTTAACAAGCTAATAACAGACCAGTCAATATGGCTAGTTAACAAGCTAATACCAGATCACGTCAATATGGCTAGTTAACAAGCTAATAACAGACCAGTCAATATGGCTAGTTAGCAAGCTAATAACAGATCACATCAATATGGCTAGTTAGCAAGCTAATAACAGATCAGTCAATATGGCTAGTTAACAAGCTAATAACAGATCAGTCAATATGGCTAGTTAACAAGCTAATAACAGATCAGTCAATATGGCTAGTTGGCAAGCTAATAACAGATCAGTCAATATGGCTAGTTGGCAAGCTAATAACAGATCAGTAAAAATGGCTAGTTAGCAGGCTAATAACAGATCACGTCAATATGGCTAGTCAACAAGCTAATACCAGATCAGTCACTATGGCTAGTTAACAAGCTAATAACAGATCACGTCACTATGGCTAGTTAGCAAGCTAATAACAGATCACGTCAATATGGCTAGTCAACAAGCTAATACCAGATCAGTCACTATGGCTAGTTAACAAGCTAATAACAGATCACGTCACTATGGCTAGTTAACAAGCTAATAACAGATCACGTCACTATGGCTAGTTAGCAAGCTAATAACAGATCAGTAAAAATATGTCTAGTTTGCAAGCTAATAACAGATCACGTCAATATGGCTAGTTAGCAAGCTAATAACAGATCAGTAAAAATATGTCTAGTTAACAAGCTAATAACAGATCACGTCACTATGGCTAGTTAGCAAGCTAATAACAGATCAGTAAAAATATGTCTAGTTTGCAAGCTAATAACAGATCAGTCAATATGGCTAGTTAACAAGCTAATAACAGATCACGTCAATATGGCTAGTTAGCAAGCTAATAACATATCACGTCAATATGGCTAGTTAGCAAGCTAATAACAGATCACGTCACTATGGCTAGTTAACAAGCTAATAACAGATCACGTCACTATGGCTAGTTAACAAGCTAATAACAGATCAGTAAAAATATGTCTAGTTTGCAAGCTAACTTTCTGAGAATAAACTAGATGGCTCTATCCAAATAGTGTTTGATTTGATTTCCATCTATAGTGGTGATGAGAGAAGTCTGACTGACAACTTTACCTGGACGAGGACTTGCCAATGTCCAGCTCATTCCAAAAAGCCTAATCTCTGATAAAGCAAACGAAATCATGTGGTTTGCTTAGTTAATTACATGCCAAATGGATAGGTACCTTCACGTATCTGAACTTACATGATTAATTGATGTGTATTTGCTCAGGAAAAGCATGCAGTGACGTGCTGTATAACTCTGATGACAGTGATAAAATTTGGAATAATCAGAAATTTGTACTTTTGACTATAGTCTTCAAGATGTGATATTTAAAACCAAATAGTTATAACATTTATTGAAACAATCCCTTGAAAACAGCACGTGGGTCTCCAGACTGGCCTCTGCCTTGGGGCCTCCAAAATCACAAAGTCTGCACCTGACCACTCACAGAAAGACCCTCTCGGGTTAGAAGCGGAATAAGCTCTGCAAAACAATTAAGGTAGTCTGTCCCCAGCTGGCAGATGGGTCTGGCTAAGACAAGTGTGACACAGAGAGTGGGTTTAATGCTCATTAGATCTCTTCAAGCTAAGCTCCCTAACAACACACATTTTATTATACACACTGCTTGGAAAAAGAGCTGCTGCGTGGCTCTCTCCTCTCCTCTCCTCTCCTCTCCTCTCCTCTCCTCTTCTCATCTCCTCTCTTTTCCTCTAATCTCTCCACTTCTCTTCTCTTCTCTTCTTCTTTATTCTCTCCACTTCTCTTCTCTCCTCTTCTCTTTTATTATCTTCTCTCTCTTCCTTTCTCTACTTTTCTCTTCTCCTCTCTTCTCCTCTCTTCTCCTCTCTTCTAAGTGTGTTTGGAAAGTTACTGGCAATACTGACCATGAACCGTTGTCTGATTAGAGAGGAATAGAGAGAAGGCCTTGGGATGAACTGATGTCTGGTTAGAGCAGAATAGAGAGAAGGCCTTGGGATGAACTGATGTCTGATTAGAGAGGAATAGAGAGAAGGCCTTGGGAAGAACTGATGTCTGATTAGAGAGGAATAGAGAGAAGGCCTTGGGATGAACTGATGTCTGATTAGAAAGGAATAGAGAGAAGACCTTGGGAAGAACTGATGTCTGGTTAGAGAGGAATAGAGAGAAGGCATTGGGAAGAACTGATGTCTGGTTAGAGAGGAATAGAGAGAAGACCTTGGGAAGAACTGATGTCTGGTTAGAGAGGAATAGAGAGAAGGCCTTGGGAAGAACTGATGTCTGGTTAGAGAGGAATAGAGAGAAGGCCTTGGGAAGAACTGATGTCTGATTAGAGAGGAATAGAGAGAAGGCCTTGGGAAGAACTGATGTCAGATTAGAGAGGAATAGAGAGAAGGCCTTGGGAAGAACTGATGTCTGATTAGAGAGGAATAGAGAGAAGGCTTTGGGAAGAACTGATGTCGGATTAGAGAGGAATAGAGAGAAGGCCTTGGGAATAACTGATGTCTGGTTAGAGAGGAATAGAGAGAAGGCCTTGGGAAGAACTGATGTCTGATTAGAGAGGAATAGAGAGAAGGCCTTGGGAAGAACTGATGTCTGATTAGAGAGGAATAGAGAGAAGGCCTTGGGAAGAACTGATGTCTGATTAGAGAGGAATAGAGAGAAGGCCTTGGGAAGAACTGATGTCTGATTAGAGAGGAATAGAGAGAAGGCCTTGGGAAGAACTGATGTCGGATTAGAGAGGAATAGAGAGAAGGCCTTGGGAATAACTGATGTCTGGTTAGAGAGGAATAGAGAGAAGGCCTTGGGAAGAACTGATGTCTGATTAGAGAGGAATAGAGAGAAGGCCTTGGGAATAACTGATGTCTGGTTAGAGAGGAATAGAGAGAAGGCCTTGGGAATAACTGATGTCTGGTTAGAGAGGAATAGAGAGAAGGCCTTGGGAAGAACTGATGTCTGATTAGAGAGGAATAGAGAGAAGGCCTTGGGAATAACTGATGTCTGGTTAGAGAGGAATAGAGAGAAGGCCTTGGGAAAAACTGATGTCTGGTTAGAGAGAGATGATACGGCCATGTAGAAGACAGAGGACTAGAGGAGATGTTGATGGATAAGAGTCTAACAGTCATGTTGATGGATAAGAGTCTAACAGTCATGTTGATGAATAAGAGTCTAACAGTCATGTTGATGAATATCACAGTCATGTTGATGGATAAGAGTGTAACAGTCATGTTGATGGATAAGAGTCTAACAGTCATGTTGATGGATAAGAGTGTAACAGTCATGTTGATGGATAAGAGTGTAACAGTCATGTTGATGAATAAGAGTCTAACAGTCATGTTGATGAATATCACAGTCATGTTGATGGATAAGAGTGTAACAGTCATGTTGATGGATAAGAGTGTAACAGTCATGTTGATGGATAAGAGTCTAACAGTCATGTTGATGGATAAGAGTCTAACAGTCATGTTGATGGATAAGAGTCTAACAGTCATGTTGATGGATAAGAGTCTAACAGTCATGTTGATGGATAAGAGTCTAACAGTCATGTTGATGGATAAGAGTCTAACAGTCATGTTGATGAATAAGAGTCTAACAGTCATGTTGATGGATAAGAGTCTAACAGTCATGTTGATGAATATAACAGTCATGTTGATGGATAAGAGTCTAACAGTCATGTTGATGAAGAGTCTAACAGTCATGTTGATGAAGAGTCTAA
>NW_026602361.1:0-19512 GCF_029448725.1 Salvelinus fontinalis | reverse complement strand
AGCACATTGACAAGGTGTCCTGTCTGTCTGTCCCAGCACATTGACATGGTGTTCTGCTCTGTCTGTCTGTCTGTCTGTCTGTCTGTCCCCAGCACATTGACAAGGTGTTCTGCTCTGTCCTGTCTGTCTGTTCCCAGCACATTGACAAGGTGTTCTGCTCTGTCCTGTCTGTCTGTTCCCAGCACATTGACATGGTGTTCTGCTCTATCCTGTCTGTCTGTCCCAGCACATTGACAAGGTGTTCTGTCTGTCTGTTCCCAGCACATTGACAAGGTGTTCTGTCTGTCTGTTCCCAGCACATTGACAAGGTGTTCTGCTCTGTCCTGTCTGTCTGTTCCCAGCACATTGACAAGGTGTCCTGTCTGTCTATCCCCAGCACATTGACAAGGTGTCCTGTCTGTCTGTTCCCAGCACATTGACAAGGTGTCCTGTCTGTCTGTTCCCAGCACATTGACAAGGTGTCCTGTCTGTCTGTTCCCAGCACATTGACAAGGTGTCCTGTCTGTCTGTTCCCAGCACATTGACAAGGTGTCCTGTCTGTCTGTTCCCAGCACATTGACAAGGTGTCCTGTCTGTCTGTTCCCAGCACATTGACAAGGTGTCCTGTCTGTTCCCAGCACATTGACAAGGTGTCCTGTCTGTCTGTTCCCAGCACATTGACAAGGTGTCCTGTCTGTCTGTTCCCAGCACATTGACAAGGTGTCCTGTCTGTCTGTTCCCAGCACATTGACAAGGTGTCCTGTCTGTCTGTTCCCAGCACATTGACAAGGTGTTCAAGCACAAGGAGAAGCAGCAGCAGTTGGTGGATGCCAAGCTCCAGAGGACAGCTGAGCTGATGAGAGAGTTGGAGGGGAAGCAGCAGAGAGAGAGAGACTTTGTGAGTCCCACTGCCATGTGTTATTATTCTGATCATGCTCTAGCTAGCTACAAATAACTGGAGGGCTGTGTTCCATAGGGCACACAACTGAAAACATTTTTCAATTGCAACTTAAAATGATGTCCAGGTGCCTAATGAACACAACCCAGGACACAATATTTGTTTCTCTCTGTAATAACTGGAAGTGAGTGACGGTTGTCTGTTTGCATTGACTCATTGATTGTATTGGTTGTCTGTTTGCATTGACTCATTGATTGTATTGGTTGTCTGTTTGCATTGACTCGTTGATTGTATTGGTTGTCTGTTTGCATTGACTCATTGACTCATTGGTTGTCTGTTTGCATTGACTCGTTGATTGTATTGGTTGTCTGTTTGCATTGACTCATTGATTGTATTGGTTGTCTGTTTGCATTGACTCATTGATTGTATTGGTTGTCTGTTTGCATTGACTCATTGATTGTATTGGTTGTCTGTTTGCATTGACTCATTGATTTGTATTGGTTGTCTGTTTGCATTGACTCATTGATTTGTATTGGTTGTCTGTTTGCATTGACTCATTGATTTGTATTGGGTGTCTGTTTGCATTGACTCATTGATTTGTATTGGTTGTCTGTTTGCATTGACTCATTGATTTGTATTGGTTGTCTGTTTGCATCGACTCATTGATTTGTATTGGTTGTCTGTTTGCATTGACTCATTGATTTGTATTGGTTGTCTGTTTGCATCGACTCATTGATTTGTATTGGTTGTCTGTTTGCATCGACTCATTGATTTGTATTGGTTGTCTGTTTGCATCGACTCATTGATTTGTATTGGTTGTCTGTTTGCATCGACTCATTGATTGTATTGGTTGTCTGTTTGCATCGACTCATTGGTTGTCTGTTTGCATCGACTCATTGATTGTATTGGTTGTCTGTTTGCATCGACTCATTGATTGTATTGGTTGTCTGTTTGCATCGACTCATTGATTGTATTGGTTGTCTGTTTGCATCGACTCATTGGTTGTCTGTTTGCATCGACTCATTGATTGTATTGGTTGTCTGTTTGCATCGACTCATTGATTGTATTGGTTGTCTGTTTGCATCGACTCATTGATTGTATTGGTTGTCTGTTTGCATCGACTCATTGGTTGTCTGTTTGCATCGACTCATTGATTGTATTGGTTGTCTGTTTGCATCGACTCATTGATTGTCTTGGTTGTCTGTTTGCATCGACTCATTGATTGTATTGGTTGTCTGTTTGCATCGACTCATTGATTGTATTGGTTGTCTGTTTGCATCGACTCATTGATTGTATTGGTTGTCTGTTTGCATCGACTCATTGATTGTATTGGTTGTCTGTTTGCATCGACTCATTGATTTGTATTGGTTGTCTGTTTGCATCGACTCATTGATTGTATTGGTTGTCTGTTTGCATCGACTCATTGATTGTATTGGTTGTCTGTTTGCATCGACTCATTGGTTGTATTGGTTGTCTGTTTGCATCGACTCATTGATTTGTATTGGTTGTCTGTTTGCATCGACTCATTGATTGTATTGGTTGTCTGTTTGCATCGACTCATTGGTTGTCTGTTTGCATCGACTCATTGATTGTATTGGTTGTCTGTTTGCATCGACTCATTGATTGTATTGGTTGTCTGTTTGCATCGACTCATTGATTGTATTGGTTGTCTGTTTGCATCGACTCATTGATTGTATTGGTTGTCTGTTTGCATCGACTCATTGATTGTATTGGTTGTCTGTTTGCATCGACTCATTGATTGTATTGGTTGTCTGTTTGCATCGACTCATTGATTGTATTGGTTGTCTGTTTGCATCGACTCATTGATTTGTATTGGTTGTCTGTTTGCATCGACTCATTGATTGTATTGGTTGTCTGTTTGCATCGACTCATTGATTGTATTGGTTGTCTGTTTGCATCGACTCATTGGTTGTATTGGTTGTCTGTTTGCATCGACTCATTGATTTGTATTGGTTGTCTGTTTGCATCGACTCATTGATTGTATTGGTTGTCTGTTTGCATCGACTCATTGGTTGTCTGTTTGCATCGACTCATTGATTGTATTGGTTGTCTGTTTGCATCGACTCATTGATTGTATTGGTTGTCTGTTTGCATCGACTCATTGATTGTATTGGTTGTCTGTTTGCATCGACTCATTGGTTGTCTGTTTGCATCGACTCATTGATTGTATTGGTTGTCTGTTTGCATCGACTCATTGATTGTATTGGTTGTCTGTTTGCATCGACTCATTGATTGTATTGGTTGTCTGTTTGCATCGACTCATTGATTGTATTGGTTGTCTGTTTGCATCGACTCATTGATTGTATTGGTTGTCTGTTTGCATCGACTCATTGATTGTATTGGTTGTCTGTTTGCATCGACTCATTGATTTGTATTGGTTGTCTGTTTGCATCGACTCATTGATTGTATTGGTTGTCTGTTTGCATCGACTCATTGATTGTATTGGTTGTCTGTTTGCATCGACTCATTGGTTGTATTGGTTGTCTGTTTGCATCGACTCATTGATTTGTATTGGTTGTCTGTTTGCATTGACTCATTGATTTGTATTGGTTGTCTGTTTGCATTGACTCATTGATTTGTATTGGTTGTCTGTTTGCATCGACTCATTGATTGTATTGGTTGTCTGTTTGCATCGACTCATTGATTGTATTGGTTGTCTGTTTGCATCGACTCATTGGTTGTATTGGTTGTCTGTTTGCATCGACTCATTGGTTGTATTGGTTGTCTGTTTGCATCGACTCATTGATTGTATTGGTTGTCTGTTTGCATCGACTCATTGCTTGTATTGGTTGTCTGTTTGCATCGACTCATTGATTGTATTGGTTGTCTGTTTGCATTGACTCATTGATTTGTATTGGTTGTCTGTTTGCATCGACTCATTGATTTGTATTGGTTGTCTGTTTGCATCGACTCATTGATTTGTATTGGTTGTCTGTTTGCATCGACTCATTGATTTGTATTGGTTGTCTGTTTGCATCGACTCATTGATTGTATTGGTTGTCTGTTTGCATCGACTCATTGATTGTATTGGTTGTCTGTTTGCATTGACTCATTGATTGTATTGGTTGTCTGTTTGCATTGACTCATTGATTGTATTGGTTGTCTGTTTGCATTGACTCATTGATTGTATTGGTTGTCTGTTTGCATCGACTCATTGATTGTATTGGTTGTCTGTTTGCATTGACTCATTGCTTGTATTGGTTGTCTGTTTGCATCGACTCATTGATTGTATTGGTTGTCTGTTTGCATTGACTCATTGATTGTATTGGTTGTCTGTTTGTCAGAAGTTGTGACCATTTCCGTCTCCTGTTCAGCTCCTGAAAGACGCCACCGAGTGGAGACATGAGTGTGAGCTGTTGAAGGAACAGGAGACTCAGCTCAAACAGCAGGTAACTAGCTGCCTTTTCCTTCCCTGTTCTGCCAGTTAGTTTATATGGAGGGTGACTATGTGTGAGTGTGTTTATATGGATGGTGAATGTGTGTTTATATGGATGGTGACTATGTGTGAATGTGTTTATATGGATGGTGAATGTGTGTTTATATGGAGGGTGACTGTGTGTTTATATGGAGGGTGACTGTGTGTTTATATGGATGGTTAATGTGTATATATGGAGGGTGACTATGTTAATGTGTGTGTATATATATGGATGGTGACTGTATGTGAATGTGTATATACAGTTAAGTCCGGAAGTTTACATACACCTTAGCCAAATACATTTAAACTCAGTTTTTCACAATTCCTGACATTTAATCCTAGTAAAAATTCCCTGTTATAGGTCAGTTAGGATCACAACTTTATTTTAAGAATGTGGAATATCAGAATAATAGTAGAGAGAATTATTTATTTCAGATTTTATTTCTTTCATCTCATTCCCAGTGGGTCAGAAGTTTACATACACTCAATTAGTATTTGGTAGCATTGCCTTTAAATTGTTTAACTTGGGTCAAACATTTTGGGTAGCTTTCCACAATAAATTGGGTTAATTTTGGCCCGTTCCTCCTGACAGAGCTGGTGTAACTGAGTCAGGTTTGTAGGCCTCCTTGCTCGCACCTGCTTTTTCAGTTCTGCCCACAAACTTTCTATAGGATTGAGGTCAGGGCTTTGTGATGGCCACTCTAATACCTTGACTTTGTTGTCCTTAAGCCATTTTGCCACAACATTGGAAGTATGCTTTGGGTCATTGTCCATTTGGAAGACCCATTTGCGACCAAGCTTTAACTTCCTGACTGATGTCTTGAGATGTTGCTTCAATATATACACATAGTTTTCCCTCCATGATTTCATCTATTTTGTGAAGTGCACCAGTCCCTCCTGCAGCAAAGCACCCCCACAACATGATGCTGCCACCCCCATGCTTCACGATTGGGATGGTGTTCTTCGGGGATGGTGTTTTCCTTTGCTGTTGTTCTGGCATTGATTTGCACTTTTCGCACCAAAGTACGTTCATCTCTAGGAGACAGAACATGTCTCCTTTCTGAGCGGTATCACGGCTGCCTGGTCCCATGGTGTTTATACTTGCGTACTATTTTTTGTACAGATGAACGTGGTACCTTCAGGCGTTTGGAAATTGTTCCCAAGGATGAACCAGACTTTTTCTGAGGTCCTGGCTGATTTCTTTTGATTTTCCCATGATGTCAAGCAAAGAGGCACTGAGTTTGAAGGTAGGCCTTGAAATACATCCACAGTTACACCTCCAATTGACTCAAATGATGTCAATTATCCTATCAGAAGCTTCTACAGCCATGACATTTTCTGGAATTTTCCAAGCTGTTTAAAGGCACAGTCAACTTAGTGTATGTAAACTTCTGACCCACTGGAATTGTGATACAGTGAAATAATCTGTCTGTAAACAATTGTTGGAAAAAATGACTTGTGTGATGCACAAGTAGATGTCGTAACTGACTTGCCAAAACTATAGTTTGTTAACAATACATTTGGGGAGTGGTTGAAAAACTAGTTTTAATGACTCCAACCTAAGTGTATGTAAACTTCTGACTTACTCTGTATATGGATGGTAACTGTACGTTAATGTGTTAATGTGTGTGTGTGTGTGTATATATATATATATATATGGAGGGTGACTGTATGTGAATGTGTGTTTATGTGGAGGGCAAAAAGTATTTAGTCAGCCACCAATTGTGCAAGTTCTCCCACTTAAAAAGATGAGAGAGGCCTGTAATTTTCATCATAGGTACACTTCAACTATGACAGAGAAAATGAGAGAGAAAAAATCCAGAAAATCACATTGTAGGATTTTTAATGAATTTATTTGCAAATTATGGTGGAAAATAAGTATTTGGTCACCTACAAACAAGCAAGATTTCTGGCTCTCACAGACCCGTAACTTCTTCTTTAAGAGGCTCCTCTGTCCTCCACTCGTTACCTGTATTAATGGCACCTGTTTGAACTTGTTATCAGTATGCGCAGTGGTCTAGGGCACTGCATCGCAGTGCTAGCTGCGCCACCAGAGTCACCAGAGTCTCTGGGTTCGCGCCCAGGCTCTGTCGCAGCCGGCCGCAACCGGGAGGTCCGTGGGGCGACGCACAATTGGCATAGCGTCGTCCGGGTTAGGGAGGGTTTGGCCGGTAGGGATATCCTTGTCTCAGTATATAAAATGTATGCACTCTACTGTAAGTCGCTCTGGATAAGAGCGTCTGCTAAATGACTAAAATGTAAAATGTAATAAAAAACACCTGTCCACAACCTCAAACAGTCACACTCCAAACTCCACTATGGCCAAGACCAAAGAGCTGTCAAAGGACACCAGAAACAAAATTGTAGACCTGCACCAGGCTGGGAAGACTGAATCTGCAGTAGGTAAGCAGCTTGGTTTGAAGAAATCAACTGTGGGAGCAATTATTAGGAAATGGAAGACATACAAGACCACTGATAATCTCCCTCGATCTGGGGCTCCACGCAACATCTCACCCCGTGGGGTCAAAATGATCACAAGAACGGTGAGCAAAAATCCCAGAACCACACGGGGGGACCTAGTGAATGACCTGCAGAGAGCTGGGACCAAAGTAACAAAGCCTACCATCAGTAACACACTACGCCGCCAGGGACTCAAATCCTGCAGTGCCAGACGTGTCCCCCTCCTTAAGCCAGTACATGTCCAGGCCCGTCTGAAGTTTGCTAGAGAGCATTTGGATGATCCAGAAGAAGATTGGGAGAATGTCATATGGTCAGATGAAACCAAAACAGAACTTTTTGGTAAAAACTCAACTCGTCGTGTTTGGAGGACAAAGAATGCTGAGTTGCATCCAAGGAACACCATACCTACTGTGAAGCGTGGGGGTGGAAACATCATCCTTTGGGGCTGTTTTTCTGCAAAGGGACCAGGACGACTGATCCGTGTAAAGGAAAGAATGAATGGGGCCATGTATCGTGAGATTTTGAGTGAAAACCTCCTTCCATCAGCAAGGGCATTGAAGATGAAACGTGGCTGTGTCTTTCAGCATGACAATGATCCCAAACACACCGCCCGGGCAACGAAGGAGTGGCTTCGTAAGAAGCATTTCAAGGTCCTGGAGTGGCCTAGCCAGTCTCCAGATCTCAACCCCATAGAAAATCTTTGGAGGGAGTTGAAAGTCCGTGTTGCCCAGCAACAGCCCCAAAACATCACTGCTCTAGAGGAGATCTGCATGGAGGAATGGGCCAAAATACCAGCAACAGTGTGTGAAAACCTTGTGAAGACTTACAGAAAACATTTGACCTCTGTCATTGCCAACAAAGGGTATATAACAAAGTATTGAGATAAACTTTTGTTATTGACCAAATACTTATTTTCCACCATAATTTGCAAATAAATTCATTAAAAATCCTACAATGTGATTTTCTGGATTTTCTTTGCTCATTTTGTCTGTCATAGTTGAAGTGTACCTATGATGAAAATTACAGGCCTCTCTCATCTTTTTAAGTGGGAGAACTTGCACAATTGGTGGATGACTAAATACTTTTTTGCCCCACTGTATATGGATGGTGACTATGTTAATGTGTGTATGTATTAGAGGTCGACCGATTTATGATTTTTCAATGCTGATACCGATTATTGGAGGACCAAAAAAAGCCGATACCGATTAATTGGCCGTTTTTTAAATGTAATGAATTAATTTGTAATAATGACAATTACAACAATACTGAATTAACACTTATTTTAACTTAATATAATACATCAATCAAATCAATTTAGCCTCAAATAAATAATGAAACATGTTCAATTTGGTTTAAATAATGCAAAAACAAAGTGTTGGAGGAAAGTAAAAGTGCAATATGTGCCCTGTAAAAAAGCTAACGTTTAAGTTCCTTGCTCAGAACATGAGAACATATGAAAGCTGGTGGTTCCTTTTAACATGAGTCTTCAATATTCCCAGGTAAGAAGTTTAGGTTGTAGTTATTATAGGAATTATAGGACTATTTCTCTCAATACCATTTGTATTTCTTATACCTTTGACTATTGGATGTTCTTATAGGCACTTTAGTATTGCCAGTGTAACAGTATAGCTTCTGTCCCTCTCCTCGCCCCTACCTGGGCTCGAACCAGGAACACATCAATAACAGCCACCCTCGAAGCATCGTTACCCATTGCTCCACAAAAACCGCGGCCCTTGCAGGGCAAAGGGGAACAACTACTCCAAGTCTCGGAGTGAGTGACGTCACCGATTTTTAGCACACACCCCGCTAACTAGCTAGCCATTTCACATCGGTTAAACCAGCCTAATCTCGGGAGTTGATAGTCATTAACAGCTCAATGCTTGAAGCATTGCGAAGAGCTGCTGGCAAAACGCACGAAGGTGCTGTTTGAATGAACGCTTACAAGCATGCTGCTGCCTACCATCGCTCAGTCAGACTGCTCTATCAAATCATAGACTTCATTATAACATAATAACACAGAGCTGTTGGTCATTAATATGGTCGAACCTGGAAACTATCATTTCGAAAGCGAAACGTTTATTCTTTCAGTGAAATACGGAACCGTTCCGTATTTTATCTAACGGGTGGCATCCATAAGTTTAAATATTTCTGTTGCATTGCACAACCTTCAATGTTATGTCATAATTAGTTCGCAACGAGCCAGGCGGCCCAAACTGTTGCATATACCCTGACTCTGCGTGCAATGAACACAAGAGAAGTGTCACAATTTCACCTGGTTAATATTGCCTGCTGGTGGGCGGAGCTAGCATGTTGGAGTGAACGGCTGCGTGTGAGAGGCTCCTGCAACTTTTTTGCGAAATAATCTAACTTACCCTACTTTATGATACTTTTTACAACAAACGTTTCTTTCTAATACAACATCGTAACTTTCTGTGTAAAAATGCCGAGTAATAAGCGACCAAAGGACAATAAATCCACATCGGAGGCCTACTCCACACCAAACAACGAGACAGACATGGCGGAAGGCACAGGCAACAACGTGACACTTAAAGAACTTACCCAGGCTTTGGGAGAACTACGTGTTGCTTTAGCTGAGGATCTTAAGGCTACTATTGCTGAACTGGACACCAAAATCGAGGGCACCATTCGAGCGGTCGCTTCGCAGGGCCAGAGTATTGTGGACCTTGAGAGGGCTTCTGAATTCAGCGCTGGTAGGATCGACGAGTTAGAGAAGCTGTGCTCGTCACTACAGGGTACTGTGCAGAGGCTTTCTGTGAAAGTGGTCGACCTGGAGGGCCGTTCCAGACGTAATAACCTTCGCGTTGTTGGTCTGGCAGAGGGGGTAGAGGCGGGCTCTCGCCCCACCGACTTCTTCGCCAAGCTATTGAAGGATGCAATGGGATCGGACGTTTTGGGTTCGGACCCCCAGCTGGACCGTGCACATCGCGCCCCTGTCCCAGTGCCTGGACCGGGTCAACGCCCTCGCGCAGTAATCATCTGTTGTCACAGTTTCAAGACCAAGGATCTTATCCTGCGCGAGGCCCGAATGAGGGGCAACCTGTTACATAAAGGGCACCCCTTCCGTGTCTATGATGATTATGCGCCCGATGTGGCAAAGGACCGTGGCGGCTACAGAGATGTCATGGCCAAACTCTACAAACTCCATCTTCGCCCAGCCTTGCTCTTCCCTGCAAGACTAAGAATTACCCCGCCCTCTGGTGAGAAGATGTGGCTCTCCTCGGTTTTGGACGCAGAGAAGTTTATCCGGGAACATACGCCAATCCCCCGTACAGGTTAGAGTGCCTTGTCATTGTGTGTTAGGGTCTGCTCATGGAATCGAATCCATACTAAACCATAACGGGTGAAACCGTATTGAACGGTCTCAACAAGGGCTACCGAACATGCAAGATGCTGTGGAGGGCGGTCTTGGCTCTCAATTAAAGTCACTTTCATTCTGGCTGTGTTCAGAGCGATGCCTATTTAGGATGCCTTCCAGGTTTGATCATTGTCACTTTCGGATGAATATACTTATTACCCCCATTTTTTTTTGTTTCGTTATTTATTTTTTAATTCTTACATTTATTGTTATTACAATACCATTTATTTAAAGCTTGCAGGGGACTGGGGGTGATGGTGGGGAAGGGGCAGACACAGACACCTGGATAGCAGGTGGATGTTTTGTGCCGTTCTGCCTTTGATATAGCCGAGGGCCGCTCTCCCGATTAGATCCCTACCAGCCCTCTGTAGTGTCTAGGTAGGTGTGCGTACATATAATTATTATTTGTACTTTATAATTATTTTCTCTTAGCATGTTACTATTATGTATGTGTATATTTTAAATTAGTGTAGATTATTACTCTGGGGCATGAATGTTTCTGTATGTATGGGTATGTATGTGTATATGCGCATATGTAGATATGTATGGGTGTGTGTGTGTATATGTATATTTTTAAATATATACCTTTATATGTATTTTTTGGGGATGTGTGTGTGTGTGTATGTGTTTGTATGTGTGTATGTGTATGTATGTATATATATGTGTGTATATGTATGTATGTATGTATATGTATATATATATATATATGTATATGGGTAAGTATGTGTATGTGTGTGTATGTATACATGTATATATATATAACCTTTTTATTTATTTATTTTCTGACTGGGGGATACGTTTAATTTAGAAAAATTCTTGTTTCCGATCTAACCCACAATATGTAAATGTACGGCTGTCTAAGTTGGTTGCTGATGGTTCATGTTTAGACCGGCAGTGCTTAGCAAAATAATCTTGTGATGCTATATCTTGCTTATCTCAGGGATAGATAGACCCAAGATGACGCTTAAGTGCGCAATATGTTTAGGTTGAAACTTATTCTCTTTAGGTTTATTAGATGCTAATTGGACACTTTATTCGCGGGAGCCTCCTCAGTTCATATGTTAGTAGAAGTTCTAGGATAGTGAGAGGTGAACGTACAGTTGGGATTTTATTTCTGTTTCACCCCTTGTTCGAGGTCGCGCCGTGCTTTTTTGGCATCGGCCAGACAATGTGTTTATTATTTTTATTTTTATTTTATTTTCTCTCCTATTTGTGTATGCCTGTTAAAGGTGGGTTGGGCGGGGGGGTAAATAGTGGGGAAAGTAGGGGAACAGGGTGGGAAGTAAAGGGGCTTGCAGGGGGGGAGGGGCTGGTTGGATACTGCTCGGGTGTAGCTGCTACATATGCTGATCGTGATGGTTTGGTGCGCTTTCTTACCTTTTTATTGAGTTACAAGTTATGCAGGCCACCATAGGAACTACAAATGAGAGGGGGGCGGGGCTCACATTCACTTCCTGGAATGTCAGGGGCTTAAACGAACCAATTAAGAGAGGCAAGGTCCTAGCCCACTTGAAAGCACTCTCGTCTGATATTATATTTTTGCAAGAAACCCATCTGAAAAATAATGCTCACAGCAGACTTAAATGTAGGTGGGTGGGGCAAGTGTATCACTCTAACTTCTCTGCCAAAACGAGAGGCACAGCGATTCTGGTACGGAAAGGAATTCCCTTTCTACATAAAACCACTATTGTGGATAAAGAGGGTCGTTATGTGATCGTAATAGGAGAGATCCACTCTACTTCTGTAACTCTACTAAATATCTATGGGCCAAACATTGATAACCCCTCTTTTTTCAAAAGAGTCCTTGCCCTGATTCCAGATATCTCCCATACTAACCTGATCATTGGAGGGGACCTTAACTGCGTGCTAGACCAATATTTGGACAGATCCTCTACCCGGCGAACCCCCACCTCCTATTCAAGTGAATTCTTGAATACCTACATAAAGAATTCTAACTTATTTGATATATGGAGGATCACTAACCCTACGGGCAGGGAATACTCCTTTCACTCTCATGTTCACAATGTTTATACTCGAATTGACTACTTTTTGGTTGATGCTAAACTACTCCCCTATACCTGTAATGTGAAGTATCATGATATTATAATCTCGGACCACAGTCCACTCACCTTCTCCCTGAGATTGGGTGACATGGTACCAAACGAGAGGGTCTGGAGGTTAAATCCTCAGCTCCTCACAGAACCAACATTCTGTGAACATCTTAAAGACCAAATAACATTTTTCTTTGATACCAACGACAACACAGAGACTTCCCCAGCATTACTGTGGGAAACACTTAAGGCTTATTTGAGAGGCTGTATCATCTCCTATCAGACTGCCAGGAGTAGGCAAAACAAGGGAAAATTGGTAGAACTGGAAGGACAAATTCACTTACTGGATAGGGAGAATGCTAGACATCCATCTATGGAGAAACATAAAAAAATTACCTCTTTAAAATTTGAATATAATCAGACTCTCTCAGCTAAAATTGCTAAATCTTTTCTCTACGCCAAGCAAAAATATTTTGAGTTTGGTGACAAACCACACAAATTACTCGCCAGACAACTTCGAAAAATTGTGAGTGACCGAATGATTCACAAAGTTAAGTCTGCATCTGGGGAATTACTCTCTTCCCCCAAAGACATCAATGACAGATTCCGTCAGTTTTATGAGACTCTATATACATCTAAAGCCGATTCTAACCCCTTAATTATGCAAAACTTTTTGGATGACTGTAATCTTCCTGCCCTGAACCAGGAAGATTCTAACTTCCTGAATAAGGAAATATCTCTTGAAGAAATTCGAGAAACAATCAAAACTCTAAAGAGTGGCAAGACCCCGGGCCCAGATGGATACCCGGGTGAATTCTATAAAACATTCAGCAACATGCTCTCTCCCTACCTGCACAAAATGTTGGTTCAGTCCAGAGAGGATGGAGCTCTCCCATCTACTTTGGATGAAGCATTCATTACAGTTATACATAAGAAGGGTAAAGATCCGGAAGAGGTAGGGTCATACAGACCAATATCCCTCCTCAATACAGACCAAAAGATTTTAGCAAAAACCCTGGCTAACAGGCTTAGCACTTTAATTGGCAAACTGGTCCATTCGGACCAGACCGGCTTTATCCCGAACAGAAACTCATTCTTCAATCTCAGGCGCCTCTTCAACATTATGTATTCTCAGAGGTTACCAAACATGGACCTTGCCGTTATATCTCTTGACGCCGAGAAGGCTTTTGACCAAGTTGAGTGGTCCTATCTATTCAAAGTCCTACATAAATTTAATATTGGAGATGGGTTCATAAATTGGATCCAGCTTTTATATAGGAACCCCTGTGCGAGAATACTCACTAACCAATCATTGTCGCCCCGATTTAACCTCTACAGAGGGACAAGGCAGGGTTGTGCGCTGTCGCCGATGCTCTTCGCCCTAATCATTGAACCTCTCGCTCAGACGATTAGATCTGATGCAGCAATACACGGCTATAATACTAAAGATACTCTAAATAAGATTTCCCTATACGCAGATGACATTCTCCTCTATGTAACAGAACCCCAAGCTAGTATTCCAGCTATTCTTGATGTGATTAATTTGTTTGGTACCTTCTCGGGATACAGAATAAATTGGAACAAGAGTGAATTAATGCCCATACGGTTACAAAACACCTCCTGGCTAGAACATCTTCCACTTAAGTTATCTTCAGAAAAATTTACCTATCTAGGAATTGTAGTTACCAAACAATATTCCTTACTATTTAAAGAGAATTTCCCCTCGCTGATGCAAAAACTAAAAACAAACATACAATTTTGGAGAACTCTCCCAATTTCTCTGCTCGGAAGAATTAATGCCATTAAAATGGTCTTCCTCCCACAACTGCTCTACCTATACCAGAACATCCCAGTATTCATACCTAAATCCTTTCATAAACAACTGGACTCAATTATCAATCCTTTCATCTGGGATTATAAAACACACAGGATAGGTAAAAAACACCTCTGCAAATCCAAGATGGAAGGAGGACTGTCTCTCCCAAATTTTATATTTTATTATTGGGCCGCTAACCTCCGTGCGGTTACGTTTTTGCTGGATGACGCACGTCCGTCACCCACCTGGCTTAGTATGGAGCGTGAGGAGTGTCACCCCTTCTCTATTGGTGCTGTGATTTTGTCGCCTGTCAATCTGGAGAGGTCACTTTATCGTAACAATCCTATTATACATAGCACAGTCCGAATCTGGAAGCAAATTAAAACCCACTTTGAGCTTAGACCAATGTCATTCATGCTCCCTGTTGCCAGGAACCCCTCCTTTGCCCCCTCCAACCTTGATAACACCTTTGAGCAATGGGGAGAGTTGGGGATAAGTACCATAGGGGATTTATATATAGAAGGGACCTTTGCTTCCTTTGAGTTGCTGAGGGAAACTTATAATCTTCCCAGAAATAACTTTTTCAGATACCTACAAATCAGAGACTATGTTAGGAAACACCTCCCAACATCTGGGAACGCTAAGCCTTCCATGTTTGACGGATGCATAAAAACATCCCCCACCTCAGACAAACTGATATCTCGTTTATATGACTCTTTTCAATCGGTTAGCACACCCTCTACAGAGGCCATCAAGGCAAAATGGGAGGAAGAACTAGGGACTGACATTTCGATGGCAGACTGGGAAGATAGCTTGGAGTATATCCACACCTGCTCCATTAACTCCAGACATCGGCTCATACAATTCAAGGTATTACACAGATTACACTATTCCAAAACCAAACTGCATAGGATATTTCCTGATACATCCCCTTTGTGTGATAAATGTCAGGCTGCACAGGGTACACTTCTCCACTGCTTTGCCCTATGCTCTAGCTTGCATGGTTACTGGTGTGGAATTTTTAGGATCCTCTCTGAAGTTCTGGAGACTTCAATTGACCCAGACCCGCTTCTGATAATCCTGGGAGTGTCTGATTCCCTAATCGGACTAACCAACCCCCAAAAACAACTCATCTCTTACAGTCTCATTTCGGCAAAAAAACTAATCTTGTTGTTCTGGAAAAAGAGGGAAGCGCCCACTACCAAATTATGGCTCAGCGAATTGGCAAACACTGTACACTTAGAAAGGATTAGATATATTCTGAACAATAAATTATTAACATTTGATCAGATCTGGCAGCCTTTCCTCTCTTACTTGGACCATTCGGCGCTGTGAATTTGTACTTTTTAACGCACTCTCCATTGTAATATTTTAATCCACCTCTGGGCAGCACGTGCTGGCACCGCCACCCGAGCAGCGGGGAGGGGTATAAGGGGAAGGGATAAGGGGGGGGAGGGATAAAGGGGGGGAATAAGGGGGGGTGACACCCACCCTCTTTCTTTCTACCTGTCCTTGTTTTGTATGTCTTGTTTTGTAATAATTGTTTTGTACCCAGAACTCTGGATCTTTTTATTTCTGTCTGCTCTTTTATGTTTAGTTAAAAATTGTATACCTGCCTTTCATACCTATACACCATTCCTGTGTGTGTTCAATAAAAATATTTGAACGAATATTGCCTGCTAACCTGGATTTCTTTTAACTAATTATGCAGGTTTAAAAATATATACTTCTGTGTATTGATTTTAAGAAAGGCATTGATGTTTATGGTTAGGCACAGTCGTGCAACGATTGTGCTTTTTTCGCAAATGCGCTTTTGTTAAATCATCCCCCGTTTGGCGAAGTTGGCTGTCTTTGTTAGGAAGAAATAGTCTTCACCTTCACACAGTTCGCAACGAGCCAGGCGGCCCAAACTGCTGCATATACGCTGACTCTGTTGCAAGAGAAGTGACACCATTTCCCTAGTTAAAATAAATTCATGTTAGCAGGCAATATTAACTAAATATGCAGGTTTAAAAATATATACTTGTGTATTGATTTTAAGAAAGGCATTGATGTTTATGGTTAGGTACACGTTGGAGCAACGACAGTCCTTTTTCGCGAATGCGCACTGCATCGATTATATGCAACGCAGGACACGCTAGATAAACTAGTAATATCATCAACCATGTGTAGTTATAACTAGTGATTATGATTGATTGATTGTTTTTTATAAGATAAGTTTAATGCTAGCTAGCAACTTACCTTGGCTTCTTACTGCATTCGAATAACAGGCAGGCTCCTCGTGGAGTGCAATGAGAGGCAGGTGGTTAGAGTGTTGGACTAGTTAACTGTAAGGTTGCAAGATTGAATCCCCGAGCTGACAAGGTAAAAATCTGTCGTTCTGCCCCTGAACAAGGCAGTTAACCCACCGTTCCTAGGCCGTCATTGTAAATAAGAATGTGTTCTTAACTGACTTGCCTAGTTAAAGAAAGGTGTAAAAAAAAAATATATATGTATATTTTAAAAAATCGTCCAAATCGGTGTCCAAAATACAGATTTCCGATTTTGTTATGAAAACTTGAAATCGGCCCTAATTAATCGGCCATTCCGATTAATCGGTCGACCTCTAGTGTGTATATATATATATATATATATGGAGGATGACTATGTTAATGTGTGTATATATGGAGGGTGACTATGTTAATGTGTGTATATATATATGGAGGGTGACTATGTTAATGTGTGTATATATAAATATATGGAGGATGACTATGTTAATGTGTGTATATATATATATGGAGGGTGACTATGTTAATGTGTGTATATATATATGGAGGGTGACTATGTTAATGTGTGTATATATATATGGAGGGTGACTATGTTAATGTGTGTATATATATATGGAGGGTGACTATGTTAATGTGTGTATATATATATGGAGGGTGACTATGTTAATGTGTGTATATATATATGGAGGGTGACTATGTTAATGTGTGTATATATATATGGAGGGTGACTATGTTAATGTGTGTATATATATATGGAGGGTGACTATGTTAATGTGTGTATATATATATGGAGGGTGACTATGTTAATGTGTGTGTATATATGTGAAGGGTGACTGTATGTTAATGTGTGTATATATGGAGGGTGACTATGTTAATGTGTGTATATATGGAGGGTGACTATGTTAATGTGTGTATATATGTGAAGGGTGACTGTATGTTAATGTGTGTATATATATATGGACAGTGACTATGTTCATGTGTTTGTGATTTTTAGCTCTCTTTGTACATGGACAAGTTTGAGGAGTTTCAGACCACTCTGGCGAAAAGCAACGAGGTGTTCACTACCTTCAGACAGGAGATGGAGAAGGTTTGGAACTGAACATTTAACATGAAACACCCTTGTGTTTCTTTCGTATATAGCTGGAAGGGTTTAGGTCTGTAGACCTCTCTCTATAGCTGGAAGGGTTTAGGTCTGTAGACCTCTCTCTAGCTGGAAGGGTTTAGGTCTGTAGACCTCTCTCTATAGCTGGAAGGGTTTAGGTCTGTAGACCTCTCTCTATAGCTGGAAGGGTTTAGGTCTGTAGACCTCTCTCTGTAGCTGGAAGGGTTTAGGTCTGTAGACCTCTCTCTCTATATAGCTGGAAGGGTTTAGGTCTGTAGACCTCTCTCTCTATATAGCTGGAAGGGTTTAGGTCTGTAGACCTCTCTCTATAGCTGGAAGGGTTTAGGTCTGTAGACCTCTCTATAGCTGGAAGGGTTTAGGTCTGTAGACCTCTCTCTCTCTATAGCTGGAAGGGTTTAGGTCTGTAGACCTCTCTCTATAGCTGGAAGGGTTTAGGTCTGTAGACCTCTCTATAGCTGGAAGGGTTTAGGTCTGTAGACCTCTCTCTATAGCTGGAAGGGTTTAGGTCTGTAGACCTCTCTCTATAGCTCTGATCTTTCTTCTGTTTTCCAGATGACTAAGAAGATCAAGAAGCTGGAGAAGGAGACGACTCTGTGGAGAACGAAGTGGGAGACCAACAACCAGGCTCTGCTACAGATGGCTGAGGAGGTGAGATGAGAAACTCTTGCAAAGGGCCATCTTATGTTATCATTTACTAATAGTAGCAGAAATGTAAGAATATTTTTGTGCTGTAAAATTTCACGAAGTATTTCAATGAATGTCACTTAATTGTAGAATATGTGATGTTGAATGTGGTTTGCTGTTTGTCCTCTCCAGAAGACACTGCGGGACAACCATTACAAGGGCCTGCATGGGAAGCTGGAGTGCCTGGAGAAACTGTGCCGGGCTTTGCAGAAGGAGAGGGACGACCTCACCACCAAACTGGGAGACCTACAGTCAACAACCGAGGAGGAGGAGGGGACGGGACCTCCAGACCCCCAGCCCAGCCAGGAGTCTACCCAGGATGAGATGTCTCCGCCTGGGAGGGGGGAAGAGACACAGCCCCCTACTACCCCTGAACTGGAGCTAGAGTCCTCCACCACAGAGCAACTTGACAACTGAGCCACTAACCCCCGCTGCCTTTTTGGGGGTATATTTGAATACAGTATATCTTTTTTTGTGTGTTTAAAGTTATAATTAAGATTAAAATGACTGCATTATTAACAATGAATATAATACTTTTTGCCCTGACTGTACATTGTAAAAATGGGCTTTGTGGTGAGCACTAGGCTCCCCATTTTTCTACCACATTTGTATTTTCTTAGATTGTCTTCATGCTGTTGGTCAGTCACAGGGCTGTTGTTCAGTCACAGGGCTGTTGTTCAGCAACTTTCTCGTGGTCAGTCACAGGGCTGTTGTTCAGTCACAGGGCTGTTGTTCAGCAGCTTTCTCGTGGTCAGTCACAGGACTCTTGTTCAGCAGCTTTCTCGTGGTCAGTCCCAGGGCTGTTGTTCAGCAGCTTTCTCGTGGTCAGTCACAGGGCTGTTGTTCAGCAGCTTTCTCGTGGTCAGTCACAGGGCTGTTGTTCAGTCACAGGGCTGTTGTTCAGTCACAGGGCTGTTGTTCAGCAGCTTTCTCGTGGTCAGTCACAGAGCTGTTGTTCAGCAGCTTTCTCGTGGTCAGTCACAGGGCTGTTGTTCAGCAGCTTTCTCGTGGTCAGTCACAGGGCTGTTGTTCAGTCACAGAGCTGTTGTTCAGCAACTTTCTCGTGGTCAGTCACAGGGCTGTTGTTCAGCAGCTTTCTCGTGGTCAGTCACAGGGCTGTTGTTCAGTCACAGGGCTGTTGTTCAGCAGCTTTCTCGTGGTCAGTCACAGGGCTGTTGGTCAGCAGCTTTCTCGTGGTCAGTCACAGGGCTGTTGTTCAGCAGCTTTCCAGTTGGACTAAAATTATACTTTGTCTTTCTCCCATTTCCCAATTTCCTCTACAGTCTGACAGCATCTCTTTTGCAGCTTTCTTCCATTGAAAAATCTATATTTTGGAGTTGTAGTCAGATCAAATCTCTTTTGAACTGATATTGTAGTGGGATTTTAAATTCTGTCATATGCATATTGAAGTAGCCTTGTTGC
>NW_026602360.1:0-19520 GCF_029448725.1 Salvelinus fontinalis | reverse complement strand
ATTAGGGTTAGGTTTACAATTAGGGGTAGGGTTAGAATTAGGGGTTAGGTTTACAATTAGGGGTAGGGTTAGAATTAAGGGTTAGGTTTACAATTAGGGGTAGGGTTAGAATTAGGGTTAGGTTTACAATTAGGGGTAGGGTTAGAATTAGGCGTTAGGTTTACAATTAGGGGTAGGGTTAGAATTAGGGTTAGGTTTACAATTAGGGGTAGGGTTAGAATTAGGGGTTAGGTTTACAATTAGGGGTAGGGTTAGAATTAGGGTTAGGTTTACAATTACGGGTAGGGTTAGAATTAGGGTTAGGTTTACAATTAGGGGTAGGGTTAGAATTAGGGTTAGGTTTACAATTAGGAGTAGGGTTAGAATTAGGGGTTAGGTTTACAATTAGGGGTAGGGTTAGAATTAGGGGTTAGGTTTACAATTAGGGGTAGGGTTAGAATTAGGGTTAGGTTTACAATTAGGGGTAGGGTTAGAATTAGGGTTAGGTTTACAATTAGGGGTAGGGTTAGAATTAGGGTTAGGTTAACAATTAGGGGTAGGGTTAGAATTAGGGTTAGGTTTACAATTAGGGGTAGGGTTAGAATTAGGGTTAGGTTTACAATTAGGGGTAGGGTTAGAATTAGGGTTAGGTTTACAATTAGGGGTAGGGTTAGAATTAGGGGTTAGGTTTACAATTAGGGGTAGGGTTAGAATTAGGGGTTAGGTTTACAATTAGGGGTAGGGTTAGAATTAGGGTTAGGTTTACAATTAGGGGTAGGGTTAGAATTAGGGGTTAGGTTTACAATTAGGGGTAGGGGTAGAATTAGGGTTAGGTTTACAATTAGGGGTAGGGTTAGAATTAGGGGTTAGGTTTACAATTAGGGGTAGGGTTAGAATTAGGGTTAGGTTTACAATTAGGGGTAGGGTTAGAATTAGGGTTAGGTTTACAATTAGGGGTAGGGTTAGAATTAGGGGTTAGGTTTACAATTAGGGGTAGGGTTAGAATTAGGGTTAGGTTTACAATTAGGGGTAGGGTTAGAATTAGGGGTTAGGTTTACAATTAGGGGTAGGGTTAGAATTAGGGTTAGGTTTTTTAAATGTGATTTTTTTTAATCAAATAAATGTTTTGGTCCCCACAAGGATAGTAAAACATATGCTGTGTCTGTGTGTGTAGGTTTACCTTGCAGCCGTGAGCAGAGACGATCCTGAGGTCGGCGGGGATCCTATCTCCTCCCTTCACCTCCACCAGGTCTCCAGCCACCACCTCCTCAGCGTTGATCTGCATCTTCTCGCCCTCACGGATCACCAGCGCTTGCTGCGGACAGAGGAAACCCCAATGGTGAAGTAGGAACCATAAACCAACCATTAACTGACTATACATACAGGTGTAACACTGGGGTAACAGTAAAACCAACTACACGCTATCACTGACCATAAACCAACTAGTCATGATGGGGTTTTATGTTATAACTATGTAATTGCATTGAGACAGGCAGATAGATAGTACATTGTAAAGTAAGCAACTAACCATTGACTGACTATTGACACTGACCATAGAAAGAGTCTTGATAGAAAATGTGTACCTATGGACTGTACGTATAGACTACATAGAGACTGAACATTTGAGCCGATGTCTGAGTGGCTATTAACTCACCACTGAAAGACCATATGCTTCATGTTCACTTACAAAGACAGAATAGACTAACCACTGGTTACAATGGCCAAAACAATGTCGGCTACGTGTGTTTTGAGGGGGAACATTTGGATTAGGGTCACAGGTTATTTTGAGTCAGTGCCACAACTACGCCACCCATTGTCATCTAGAAAAACAAGTTTGGATTATCATTTGTAAAACACATATGATGAGACTAATCGGATTGGAATTAGTATTACAGACACTGAGCCCTACGGTCAGGGATCATCAACTAGATTCAGGGCCGTTTCTTTCTCGAGCGGATGGTCTGGGAACATAATTACAAATAATTTGTAGACTCCAGATTGACCGCAAGATTAAACAGTTATAACATTTGACTAATACATGATCATTTCTTGCTTACATTGGTATATGATCACACATACGTGGGAATATTTTGGAACAGATTTCCAGAATTAAAATCACTTGGAGTTGATTTGTTTTAAGGTCTTTTATGTCGGAATGCAGGAGACAATAGGATAGGGTGTTAAGGTCTAAGAAGAGGTTTGTTTACCTGGGGCACCATGTTCTTGAAGGACTCCATGATTTTGGAGCTCTTGGCCTCCTGGAAGTAGGAGAAACAGCCGGTGATGATGACCACAGCCGAGAGAACGATACCCAGGTACAACTGGAGAGAGAGAGAGCAAGGAGAGAGAGAAATATTGTTTAACCATTTATCATTTTAGATGGTGCCTATACTTCCCATTCATTTAGAGTTGGTTGAACCATATAGCTGGATCTAAGAAACACACGGGACTCTGACTCATCTCAACACTAGACACTTCCTTGTTCACCAAGTCATAGAGTTCCCCAAATATTTTAGTGCCAAGTAAGAATCAGCCACAACCTCCCAAGTTGAATCCTAATGCTACATTTTGGAAACACTACATTAAGCTGAACCCAAAAGACCATCTATAACCTTGCATCCCTTTGTCCCCTGCCAAGTGATAATGGTGGCCATTTTGTGGGGGTCTGTCACTCACATTGTCTCCTGCGGGCTCGTCCTCGGTGGCGGCCTGGATGGCGTAGGCCAGGAAACAGAGGATGGCGCCAGTCCACAGCAGGATGGAGAAGCCACCGAACAGCTGGCGACAGAACTTGATCCACTCTGGGGTGGTGGGGGGGGGAGTGAGGGCGTTGGGGCCGTCACGAGCCAGGTACTCCGCGGCCTTAGCGTTGGTCAGACCCTGAAGGGGGGGTGAGAGAGGAGGGAGGCTGATATTGTGGCTGATATTTTGTGTGACAACTGATATTGCCATTAATGTTCTAATATGTTTCGTTTTAAAAGCCCCAACACAGGCTTTGGGAAAAGTCTTGCGGTGATGAACTTACCTGGACTATGTCGGTAGAGTACTTCTGGCATACCTCCTCGATGGACATCTTGTGTTCCGTCTATTAGAGAAAAGTTGAAACATTGAATAAATCTCTAGTTTTAACTACATTCTCGCGAATATATATTGTGAATAGCGCTGGAGACATTTTGCAGCTGTGTTTCAGAGGGATATTAATATTCTCATGGTTTGGCCTTATGCCTCATAACAGAGTAAATCTTCTTCAAACAGGATTAGTTTATATTGGAAGTGCCTCTCGCCACAAACTACTATTCGTACAAGAAAAAAACAATTTTCCTTTGCTTGACACCCATAATTTACTGCCAGCAATAAAATAGATTTTCAGGAATACAGGCTGTCACAATCCATTGTTCAAACATCTGAGAAGTCATTTATTAACAACTTTGTTGCTTTCCCAAACAGAATACATAAAGACTGCCCACGGGGAACACACAGGTTGAATCAACGTTGTTACCACGTCACTTCAATGAAATTACATTGAACCAACGTGGAATAGACGTTGAATTGATGTCTGTGCCCAGTGGGTGCTCTTTAGGATAGTGTTTCTCAAACTTTTATTATACCAGTGTCCTTCCTCCTTAGGCTAAAACTAACACTCTAGATGAATCTAAATAGGTTTCAGCTAACCATCTGAGGGACCAGTTAGCAACATCCCAGGGACCAGTGCCGGTCGCAGGACACACTGCTCGAGGCCACGGTGCACTGACAGGAAACAGGAAGTAGGAATGATGCGCTACATACCAAGGGAACTTCCTTCTTCAATTCCTCCATGTCCTTGACCTTCTTGTCTGCCTTGGAGTCCGCCTTCTTGGGGGACTCCTTCTCGTCCTTCTCCGTCGTGGTGGCCACGCGGTAGCTGTCTGACCGTCCATACTGCAAGACAAACAAAGAGAGTCTCACAACACAGATCCCTGACTAGTCCATATTTTACATAGAAAAAAGGGTTGGTTAATACACCGTGTGGGTCAGCTAATCCCACAAAGCACCATTTTAGGCTGTGAATGCCTCAATGCTGCAGTGGTAACTTTGAGTATGGCAGTGAAGTGGGCTTCCTGGTGCCAGCTGGTATCCTACATGCACCACAAGCTAAAGCCACAATTACATAGGAATTCATGCACTCAGATAACCCACAATATCACTGTTAGCTACTTGAGTGTGGGCCACAATCAAACAAGCAAACAGAGAATGAAGTGCAAGGCTGCCATAATTATATGATTGGGCATAGCTCCGTAAATATTTTCCACTCCAGCTTTGTATATTCCACATAAAAATGAAAGTATAACAGCCAGGAGGATGTGTGTATGACATGGTCCAGAATGGAAGGTTTTGTCTCATCAGGACCAATTGGTTATGCTTTAAAACTAGGCTACTTTACTAGGCGTCTCCTATAGGTAGTGCACTATCCACATTCCCACCACTTGAGAGTGTTTCATTTCCCAGTTGAAAATGTTTATGTTTCCCAACATTAAAGGTGTAGTCCAAGGAGTGACCAAGTGGATTCACAGTAAACACCCATTTAGTGATTTTCTTGTCAGATGGGTTTTGGAATCTCAACAGGAGAGGCTGCATTCGTACCAGGTTTACCCCACATGTGTCTTATGGTAAATCTTTTTTATGTTAACATGATTGAAGGCTTCTTCCTTGAAATATTGAGGTTTGAAGTCCGAACTTTGTAAATACGTACAGTGATCAACGTCACTTTGGAACATTAGCGCCATTTTGTAAATGAATGTAAACACCTCTACCCACCTGCCTCCTGCTGCTTCGTTTCCCTGAAGACTGCTACAAGCTCCCTATTTAACAGTAAGTGATGAGTTAATGATTTCCTGCATAATGAAAAGGCACCAAAACATGCTTTCTTCCTCTACCACACCCACCCTCTATTACTCCCTCCACACCCTCCCTCTATTACTCCCTCCACACCCACCCGCTATTACTCCCTCCACACCCACCCTCTATTACTCCCTCCACACCCACCCTCTATTACTCCGTCCACACTCACCCTCTACTACTCCCACCACGCCCACCCTATATTACTCCCTCCACACCCACCCTCTATTACTCCCACCACACCCACCCTCTACTACTCCCACCACAACCACCCTCTATTACTCCCTCCACACCCACCCTCTATTACTCCCACCACAACCACCCTCTGTTACTCCCTCCACACCCACCCTCTATTACTCACAACGCACCCACCCTCTATTACTCCCTCCACACCTACCCTCTATTACTCCCTCCACACCCTCCCTCTATTACTCCCTCCACACCCACCCTCTATTACTCCCTCCACACCCACCCTCTACTACTCCCACCACACCCACCCTCTATTACTCCCTACACACCCACCCTCTATTACTCCCTCCACACCCACCCTCTATTACTCCCTCCACACCCTCCCTCTATTACTCCCTCCACACCCTCCCTCTATTACTCCCTCCACACCCACCCTCTATTACTCCCTCCACACCCACCCTCTATTACTCCCTCCACACCCACCCTCTATTACTCCCTCCACACCCACCCTCTATTACTCCCACCACACCCACCCTCTATTACTCCCTCCACACCCACCCTCTATTACTCCCTACACACCCACCCTCTATTACTCCCTCCACACCCACCCTCTATTACTCCCTCCACACCCACCCTCTATTACTCCCTCCACACCCACCCTCTATTACTCCCTCCACACCCTCTCTCTATTACTCCCTCCGCACCCACCCTCTATTACTCCCAACGCTACCACCCTCTATTAATCCCTCCACACCCACCCTCTATTACTCCCTCCACACCCACCCTCTATTACTCCCTCCACACCCACCCTCTATTACTCCCTCCACACCCACCCTCTATTACTCCCTCCACACCCACCCTCTATTACTCCCTCCACACCCTCCCTCTATTACTCCCTCCACACCCTCCCTCTATTACTCCCTCCACACCCTCCCTCTACTACTCCCACCACAACCACCCTATATTACTCCCTCCACACCCTCTCTCTATTACTCCCTCCACACCCACCCTCTATTACTCCCTCCACACCCTCCCGCTATTACTCCCTCCACACCCACCCGCTATTACTCCCTCCACACCCACCCTCTATTACTCCCTCCACACCCACCCTCTATTACTCCCTCCACACCCACCCTCTATTACTCCCTCCACACCCACCCTCTATTACTCCCACCACACCCACCCTCTATTACTCCCTCTACACTCACCCTCTATTACTCCCACCACACCCACCCTCTATTACTCCCTCCACACTCACCCTCTATTACTCCCTCCACACCCACCCTCTATTACTCCCTCCACACCCACCCTCTACTACTCCCTCCACACCCACCCTCTATTACTCCCTCCACACCCACCCTCTACTACTCCCACCACACCCACCCTCTATTACTCCCTCCACACCCACCCTCTATTACTCCCTCCACACCCACCCTATATGACTCCCTCCACACCCACCCTCTTTACTCCCTCCACACCCACCCTCTTTTACTCCCTCCACACCCACCCTCTATTACTCCCTCCACACCCACCCTCTATTACTCCCTCCACACCCACCCTCTATTACTCCCTCCACACCCTCCCTCTATTACTCCCTCCACACCCACCCTCTATTACTCCCTCCACACCCACCCTCTACTACTCCCACCACACCCACCCTCTACTACTCCCACCACACCCACCCTCTATTACTCCCTCCACACCCACCCTCTATTACTCCCTCCACACCCACCCTCTATTACTCCCTCCACACCCTCCCTCTATTACTCCCTCCACACCCTCCCTCTATTACTCCCTCCACACCCACCCTCTATTACTCCCTCCACACCCACCCTCTATTACTCCCTACACACCCACCCTCTATTACTCCCTCCACACCCACCCTCTATTACTCCCACCACACCCACCCTCTATTACTCCCTCCACACCCACCCTCTATTACTCCCTCCACACCCACCCTCTATTACTCCCTCCACACCCACCCTCTATTACTCCCTCCACACCCACCCTCTATTACTCCCTCCACACCCACCCTCTATTACTCCCTCCACACCCTCTCTCTATTACTCCCTCCGCACCCACACTCTATTACTCCCAACGCACCACCCTCTATTACTCCCTCCACACCCACCCTCTATTACTCCCTCCACACCCACCCTCTATTACTCCCTCCACACCCACCCTCTATTACTCCCTCCACACCCACCCTCTATTACTCCCTCCACACCCACCCTCTATTACTCCCTCCACACCCTCCCTCTATTACTCCCTCCACACCCTCCCTCTATTACTCCCTCCACACCCTCCCTCTATTACTCCCTACCACAACCACCCTCTATTACTCCCTCCACACCCTCTCTCTATTACTCCCTCCACACCCACCCTCTATTACTCCCTCCACACCCTCCCGCTATTACTCCCTCCACACCCACCCGCTATTACTCCCTCCACACCCACCCTCTATTACTCCCTCCACACCCACCCTCTATTACTCCCTCCACACCCACCCTCTATTACTCCCTCCACACCCACCCTCTATTACTCCCTCCACACCCACCCTCTATTACTCCCTCTACACTCACCCTCTATTACTCCCTCCACACCCACCCTCTATTACTCCCTCCACACTCACCCTCTATTACTCCCTCCACACCCACCCTCTATTACTCCCTCCACACCCACCCTCTACTACTCCCTCCACACCCACCCTCTATTACTCCCTCCACACCCACCCTCTACTACTCCCACCACACCCACCCTCTATTACTCCCTCCACACCCACCCTCTATTACTCCCTCCACACCCACCCTCTATTACTCCCTCCACACCCACCCTCTTTACTCCCTCCACACCCACCCTCTTTACTCCCTCCACACCCACCCTCTATTACTCCCTCCACACCCACCCTCTATTACTCCCTCCACACCCACCCTCTATTACTCCCTCCACACCCTCCCTCTATTACTCCCTCCACACCCACCCTCTATTACTCCCTCCACACCCACCCTCTACTACTCCCACCACACCCACCCTCTATTACTCCCTCCACACCCACCCTCTATTACTCCCTCCACACCCACCCTCTATTACTCCCTCCACACCCACCCTCTATTACTCCCTCCACAACCACCCTCTATTACTCCCTCCACACCCTCCCTCTATTACTCCCTCCACACCCACCCTCTATTACTCCCTCCACACCCACCCTCTACTACTCCCACCACACCCACCCTCTATTACTCCCTCCACACCCTCCCTCTATTACTCCCTCCACACCCACTCCCTCCACACCCACCCTCTATTACTCCCTCCACACCCACCCTCTATTACTCCCTCCACACCCTCCCTCTATTACTCCCTCCACACCCTCCCTCTATTACTCCCTCCACACCCTCCCTCTATTACTCCCTACACACCCACCCTCTATTACTCCCTCCACACCCTCTCTCTATTACTCCCTCCACACCCACCCTCTATTACTCCCTCCACACCCTCCCGCTATTACTCCCTCCACACCCACCCGCTATTACTCCCTCCACACCCACCCTCTATTACTCCCTCCACACCCACCCTCTATTACTCCCTCCACACCCACCCTCTATTACTCCCTCCACACCCACCCTCTATTACTCCCTCCACACCCACCCTCTATTACTCCCTCCACACCCACCCTCTATTACTCCCTCCACACCCACCCTCTATTACTCCCTCCACACTCACCCTCTATTACTCCCTCCACACCCACCCTCTATTACTCCCTCCACACCCACCCTCTACTACTCCCTCCACACCCACCCTCTATTACTCCCTCCACACCCACCCTCTACTACTCCCACCACACCCACCCTCTATTACTCCCTCCACACCCACCCTCTATTACTCCCTCCACACCCACCCTCTATTACTCCCTCCACACCCACCCTCTATTACTCCCTCCACACCCACCCTCTATTACTCCCTCCACACCCACCCTCTATTACTCCCTCCACACCCACCCTCTATTACTCCCTCCACACCCACCCTCTATTACTCCCTCCACACCCTCCCTCTATTACTCCCTCCACACCCACCCTCTATTACTCCCTCCACACCCACCCTCTACTACTCCCACCACACCCACCCTCTATTACTCCCTCCACACCCACCCTCTATTACTCCCTCCACACCCACCCTCTATTACTCCCTCCACACCCACCCTCTATTACTCCCTCCACACCCACCCTCTATTACTCCCTCCACACCCACCCTCTATTACTCCCTCCACACCCTCCCTCTATTACTCCCTCCACACCCACCCTCTATTACTCCCTCCACACCCACCCTCTACTACTCCCACCACACCCACCCTCTATTACTCCCTCCACACCCTCCCTCTATTACTCCCTCCACACCCACTCCCTCCACACCCACCCTCTATTACTCCCTCCACACCCACCCTCTATTACTCCCTCCACACCCACCCTCTATTACTCCCTCCACACCCACCCTCTATTACTCCCTCCACACCCACCCTCTATTACTCCCTCCACACCCACCCTCTATTACTCCCTCCACACCCACCCTCTATTACTCCCTCCACACCCACCCTCTATTACTCCCTCCACACCCACCCTCTATTACTCCCTCCACACCCACCCTCTATTACTCCCTCCACACCCACCCTCTATTACTCCCACCGCACCCACCCTCTATTACTCCCTCCACACCCACCCTCTATTACTCCCTCCACACCCACCCTCTATTACTCCCTCCACACCCACCCTCTATTACTCCCTCCACACCCACCCTCTATTACTCCCTCCACACCCTCCCTCTATTACTCCCTCCACACCCTCCCTCTATTACTCCCTCCACACCCTCCCTCTATTACTCCCTACACACCCACCCTCTATTACTCCCTCCACACCCTCTCTCTATTACTCCCTCCACACCCACCCTCTATTACTCCCTCCACACCCTCCCGCTATTACTCCCTCCACACCCACCCGCTATTACTCCCTCCACACCCACCCTCTATTACTCCCTCCACACCCACCCTCTATTACTCCCTCCACACTCACCCTCTATTACTCCCTCCACACCCACCCTCTATTACTCCCTCCACACCCACCCTCTATTACTCCCTCCACACCCACCCTCTATTACTCCCTCCACACCCACCCTCTATTACTCCCTCCACACCCACCCTCTATTACTCCCTCCACAACCACCCTCTATTACTCCCTCCACACCCTCCCTCTATTACTCCCTCCACACCCTCCCTCTATTACTCCCTCCACACCCTCCCTCTATTACTCCCTACACAACCACCCTCTATTACTCCCTCCACACCCTCTCTCTATTACTCCCTCCACACCCACCCTCTATTACTCCCTCCACACCCTCCCGCTATTACTCCCTCCACACCCACCCGCTATTACTCCCTCCACACCCACCCGCTATTACTCCCTCCACACCCACCCTCTATTACTCCCTCCACACCCACCCTCTATTACTCCCTCCACACCCACCCTCTACTACTCCCTCCACACCCACCCTCTATTACTCCCTCCACACCCACCCTCTACTACTCCCACCACACCCACCCTCTATTACTCCCTCTACACTCACCCTCTATTACTCCCACCACACCCACCCTCTATTACTCCCTCCATACCCACCCTCTATTACTCCCTCGACACCCACCCTATACTACTCCCTCCACACCCACCCTCTATTACTCCCTCCACACCCACCCTCTATTACTCCCTCCACACCCACCCTCTATTACTCCCTCCACACCCACCCTCTATTACTCCCTCCACACCCACCCTCTACTACTCCCTCCACACCCACCCTCTATTACTCCCTCCACACCCACCCTCTACTACTCCCTACACACCCACCCTCTATTACTCCCTCCACACCCTCTCTCTATTACTCCCTCCACACCCACCCTCTATTACTCCCTCCACACCCTCCCGCTATTACTCCCTCCACACCCACCCTCTATTACTCCCTCCACACCCACCCTCTACTACTCCCACCACACCCACCCTCTATTACTCCCTCCACACCCACCCTCTATTACTCCCTCCACACCCACCCTCTATTACTCCCTCCACACCCACCCTCTATTACTCCCTCCACACCCACCCTCTATTACTCCCTCCACACCCACCCTCTATTACTCCCTCCACACCCACCCTCTATTACTCCCAACGCACCCACCCTCTATTACTCCCACCACACCCACCCTCTATTACTCCCTCCACACCCACCCTCTATTACTCCCTCCACACCCACCCTCTATTACTCCCTCCACACCCTCCCTCTATTACTCCCTACACACCCACCCTCTATTACTCCCTCCACACCCTCCTTCTATTACTCCCTCCACACCCACCCTCTATTACTCCCTCCACACCCACCCTCTACTACTCCCACCACACCCACCCTCTATTACTCCCTCCACACCCACCCTCTATTACTCCCTCCACACCCACCCTCTATTACTCCCTCCACAACCACCCTCTATTACTCCCTCCACACCCTCCCTCTATTACTCCCTCCACACCCTCCCTCTATTACTCCCTCCACACCCTCCCTCTATTACTCCCTACACAACCACCCTCTATTACTCCCTCCACACCCTCTCTCTATTACTCCCTCCACACCCACCCTCTATTACTCCCTCCACACCCTCCCGCTATTACTCCCTCCACACCCACCCGCTATTACTCCCTCCACACCCACCCGCTATTACTCCCTCCACACCCACCCTCTATTACTCCCTCCACACCCACCCTCTATTACTCCCTCCACACTCACCCTCTATTACTCCCTCCACACCCATCCTCTATTACTCCCTCCACACCCACCCTCTATTACTCCCTCCACACCCACCCGCTATTACTCCCTCCACACCCACCCTCTATTACTCCCTCCACACCCACCCTCTATTACTCCCTCCACACTCACCCTCTATTACTCCCTCCACACCCACCCTCTATTACTTCCTCCACACCCACCCTCTACTACTCCCACCACACCCACCCTCTATTACTCCCTCCACACCCTCCCTCTACACCCACCCTCTATTACTCCCTCCACACCCACCCTCTATTACTCCCTCCACACCTTCCCACCACACCCACCCTCTATTACTCCCTCCACAACCACCCTCTATTACTCCCTCCACACCCTCCCTCTATTACTCCCTCCACACCCTCCCTCTATTACTCCCTCCACACCCTCCCTCTATTACTCCCTACACAACCACCCTCTATTACTCCCTCCACACCCTCTCTCTATTACTCCCTCCACACCCACCCTCTATTACTCCCTCCACACCCTCCCGCTATTACTCCCTCCACACCCACCCGCTATTACTCCCTCCACACCCACCCGCTATTACTCCCTCCACACCCACCCTCTATTACTCCCTCCACACCCACCCTCTATTACTCCCTCCACACCCACCCTCTACTACTCCCACCACACCCACCCTCTATTACTCCCTCTACACTCACCCTCTATTACTCCCACCACACCCACCCTCTATTACTCCCTCCACACCCACCCTCTATTACTCCCTCCACACCCACCCTATACTACTCCCTCCACACCCACCCTCTATTACTCCCTCCACACCCACCCTCTATTACTCCCTCCACACCCACCCTCTATTACTCCCTCCACACCCACCCTCTATTACTCCCTCCACACCCACCCTCTACTACTCCCTCCACACCCACCCTCTATTACTCCCTCCACACCCACCCTCTACTACTCCCTACACACCCACCCTCTATTACTCCCTCCACACCCTCCCTCTATTACTCCCTCCACACCCACCCTCTATTACTCCCTCCACACCCTCCCGCTATTACTCCCTCCACACCCACCCTCTATTACTCCCTCCACACCCACCCTCTACTACTCCCACCACACCCACCCTCTATTACTCCCTCCACACCCACCCTCTATTACTCCCTCCACACCCACCCTCTATTACTCCCTCCACACCCACCCTCTATTACTCCCTCCACACCCACCCTCTATTACTCCCTCCACACCCACCCTCTATTACTCCCTCCACACCCACCCTCTATTACTCCCAACACACCCACCCTCTATTACTCCCACCACACCCACCCTCTATTACTCCCTCCACACCCACCCTCTATTACTCCCTCCACACCCACCCTCTATTACTCCCTCCACACCCTCCCTCTATTACTCCCTACACACCCACCCTCTATTACTCCCTCCACACCCTCCCTCTATTACTCCCTCCACACCCACCCTCTATTACTCCCTCCACACCCACCCTCTATTACTCCCTCCACACCCTCCCTCTATTACTCCCTCCACACCCACCCTCTATTACTCCCTCCACACCCACCCTCTACTACTCCCTCCACACCCACCCTCTATTACTCCCTCCACACCCACCCTCTATTACTCCCTCCACACCCACCCTCTATTACTCCCTCCACAACCACCCTCTATTACTCCCTCCACACCCTCCCTCTATTACTCCCTCCACACCCTCCCTCTATTACTCCCTCCACACCCTCCCTCTATTACTCCCTACACAACCACCCTCTATTACTCCCTCCACACCCTCTCTCTATTACTCCCTCCACACCCACCCTCTATTACTCCCTCCACACCCTCCCGCTATTACTCCCTCCACACCCACCCGCTATTACTCCCTCCACACCCACCCGCTATTACTCCCTCCACACCCACCCTCTATTACTCCCTCCACACCCACCCTCTATTACTCCCTCCACACTCACCCTCTATTACTCCCTCCACACCCATCCTCTATTACTCCCTCCACACCCACCCTCTATTACTCCCTCCACACCCACCCGCTATTACTCCCTCCACACCCACCCTCTATTACTCCCTCCACACCCACCCTCTATTACTCCCTCCACACTCACCCTCTATTACTCCCTCCACACCCACCCTCTATTACTTCCTCCACACCCACCCTCTACTACTCCCACCACACCCACCCTCTATTACTCCCTCCACACCCTCCCTCTACACCCACCCTCTATTACTCCCTCCACACCCACCCTCTATTACTCCCTCCACACCTTCCCACCACACCCACCCTCTATTACTCCCTCCACAACCACCCTCTATTACTCCCTCCACACCCTCCCTCTATTACTCCCTCCACACCCTCCCTCTATTACTCCCTCCACACCCTCCCTCTATTACTCCCTACACACCCACCCTCTATTACTCCCTCCACACCCTCTCTCTATTACTCCCTCCACACCCACCCTCTATTACTCCCTCCACACCCTCCCGCTATTACTCCCTCCACACCCACCCGCTATTACTCCCTCCACACCCACCCTCTATTACTCCCTCCACACCCACCCTCTATTACTCCCTCCACACCCACCCTCTATTACTCCCTCCACACCCACCCTCTATTACTCCCTCCACACCCTCCCTCTATTACTCCCTCCACACCCTCCCTCTATTACTCCCTACACACCCACCCTCTATTACTCCCTCCACACCCTCTCTCTATTACTCCCTCCACACCCACCCTCTATTACTCCCTCCACACCCTCCCGCTATTACTCCCTCCACACCCACCCGCTATTACTCCCTCCACACCCACCCTCTATTACTCCCTCCACACCCACCCTCTATTACTCCCTCCACACCCACCCTCTATTACTCCCTCCACACCCACCCTCTATTACTCCCTCCACACCCACCCTCTATTACTCCCTCCACACCCACCCTCTACTACTCCCACCACACCCACCCTCTATTACTCCCTCCACACTCACCCTCTATTACTCCCTCCACACCCACCCTCTATTACTCCCTCCACACCCACCCTCTATTACTCCCTCCACACCCACCCTCTATTACTCCCTCCACACCCACCCTCTATTACTCCCTCCACACCCACCCTCTATTACTCCCTCCACACCCACCCTCTATTACTCCCTCCACACCCACCCTCTATTACTCCCTCCACACCCACCCTCTATTACTCCCTCCACACCCACCCTCTATTACTCCCTCCACACCCACCCTCTACTACTCCCTCCACACCCACCCTCTATTACTCCCTCCACACCCTCCCTCTATTACTCCCTCCACACCCACCCTCTATTACTCCCTCCACACCCTCCCTCTATTACTCCCTCCACAACCACCCTCTATTACTCCCTCCACACCCACCCTCTATTACTCCCACCACACCCACCCTCTATTACTCCCTCCACACCCACCCTCTATTACTCCCTCCACACCCACCCTCTATTACTCCCTCCACACCCACCCTCTATTACTCCCTCCACACCCACCCTCTATTACTCCCTCCACACCCACCCTCTATTACTCCCTCCACACCCACCCTCTATTACTCCCTCCACACCCACCCTCTATTACTCCCTCCACACCCACCCTCTATTACTCCCTCCACACCCACCCTCTATTACTCCCTCCACACCCACCCTCTATTACTCCCTCCACACCCACCCTCTATTACTCCCTCCACACCCACCCTCTATTACTCCCTCCACACCCACCCTCTATTACTCCCTCCACACCCTCCCTCTATTACTCCCTCCACACCCTCCCTCTATTACTCCCTCCACACCCTCCCTCTATTACTCCCTCCACACCCACCCTCTATTACTCCCTCCACACCCTCCCTCTATTACTCCCTCCACACCCACCCTCTATTACTCCCTCCACACCCTCCCTCTATTACTCCCTCCACACCCACCCTCTATTACTCCCTCCACACCCACCCGCTATTACTCCCTCCACACCCACCCTCTATTACTCCCTCCACACCCACCCTCTATTACTCCCTCCACACCCACCCTCTATTACTCCCTCCACACCCACCCTCTATTACTCCCTCCACACCCACCCTCTATTACTCCCTCCACACCCACCCTCTATTACTCCCTCCACACCCACCCTCTATTACTCCCTCCACACCCACCCTCTATTACTCCCTCCACACCCACCCTCTATTACTCCCTCCACACCCACCCTCTATTACTCCCTCCACACCCACCCTCTACTACTCCCACCACACCCACCCTCTATTACTCCCTCCACACCCACCCTCTATTACTCCCTCCACACCCACCCTCTATTACTCCCTCCACACCCACCCTCTACTACTCCCTCCACACCCACCCTCTATTACTCCCTCCACACCCACCCTCTATTACTCCCTCCACACCCACCCTCTATTACTCCCTCCACACCCACCCTCTATTACTCCCTCCACACCCACCCTCTATTACTCCCTCCACACCCACCCTCTATTACTCCCTCCACACCCACCCTCTATTACTCCCTCCACACCCACCCTCTATTACTCCCTCCACACCCACCCTCTATTACTCCCTCCACACCCACCCTCTATTACTCCCTCCACACCCACCCTCTATTACTCCCTCCACACCCTCCCTCTATTACTCCCTCCACACCCACCCTCTATTACTCCCTCCACACCCACCCTCTATTACTCCCTCCACACCCACCCTCTATTACTCCCTCCACACCCACCCTCTACTACTCCCTCCACACCCACCCTCTATTACTCCCTCCACACCCACCCTCTATTACTCCCTCCACACCCACCCTCTATTACTCCCTCCACACCCACCCTCTATTACTCCCTCCACACCCACCCTCTATTACTCCCTCCACACCCACCCTCTATTACTCCCTCCACACCCACCCTCTATTACTCCCTCCACACCCACCCTCTATTACTCCCTCCACACCCACCCTCTATTACTCCCTCCACACCCACCCTCTATTACTCCCTCCACACCCACCCTCTATTACTCCCTCCACACCCACCCTCTATTACTCCCTCCACACCCACCCTCTACTACTCCCTCCACACCCACCCTCTATTACTCCCTCCACACCCACCCTCTATTACTCCCTCCACACCCACCCTCTATTACTCCCTCCACACCCACCCTCTATTACTCCCTCCACACCCACCCTCTATTACTCCCTCCACACCCTCCCTCTATTACTCCCTCCACACCCTCCCTCTATTACTCCCTCCACACCCACCCTCTATTACTCCCTCCACACCCTCCCTCTATTACTCCCTCCACACCCACCCTCTATTACTCCCTCCACACCCTCCCTCTATTACTCCCTCCACACCCACCCTCTATTACTCCCTCCACACCCACCCTCTATTACTCCCTCCACACCCACCCTCTATTACTCCCTCCACACCCACCCTCTATTACTCCCTCCACACCCACCCTCTATTACTCCCTCCACACCCACCCTCTATTACTCCCTCCACACCCACCCTCTATTACTCCCTCCACACCCACCCTCTATTACTCCCTCCACACCCACCCTCTATTACTCCCTCCACACCCACCCTCTATTACTCCCTCCACACCCACCCTCTATTACTCCCTCCACACCCACCCTCTATTACTCCCTCCACACCCACCCTCTACTACTCCCACCACACCCACCCTCTATTACTCCCTCCACACCCCTCCCTCCACACCCACCCTCTATTACTCCCTCCACACCCACCCTCTATTACTCCCTCCACACCTTCCCACCACACCCACCCTCTATTACTCCCTCCACACCCACCCTCTATTACTCCCTCCACACCCACCCTCTATTACTCCCTCCACACCCTCCCTCTATTACTCCCTCCACACCCTCCCTCTATTACTCCCTACACACCCACCCTCTATTACTCCCTCCACACCCTCCCTCTATTACTCCCTCCACACCCACCCTCTATTACTCCCTCCACACCCACCCTCTATTACTCCCTCCACACCCACCCTCTATTACTCCCTCCACACCCACCCTCTATTACTCCCTCCACACCCACCCTCTATTACTCCCTCCACACCCACCCTCTATTACTCCCTCCACACCCACCCTCTATTACTCCCTCCACACCCACCCTCTATTACTCCCTCCACACCCACCCTCTATTACTCCCTCCACACCCACCCTCTACTACTCCCTCCACACCCACCCTCTATTACTCCCTCCACACCCACCCTCTATTACTCCCTCCACACCCACCCTCTATTACTCCCTCCACACCCACCCTCTATTACTCCCTCCACACCCACCCTCTACTACTCCCTCCACACCCACCCTCTATTACTCCCTCCACACCCACCCTCTATTACTCCCTCCACACCCACCCTCTATTACTCCCTCCACACCCACCCTCTATTACTCCCTCCACACCCACCCTCTATTACTCCCTCCACACCCACCCTCTATTACTCCCTCCACACCCACCCTCTATTACTCCCTACACACCCACCCTCTATTACTCCCTCCACACCCTCCCTCTATTACTCCCTCCACACCCACCCTCTATTACTCCCTCCACACCCTCCCTCTATTACTCCCTCCACACCCACCCTCTATTACTCCCTCCACACCCACCCTCTATTACTCCCTCCACACCCACCCTCTATTACTCCCTCCACACCCACCCTCTATTACTCCCTCCACACCCACCCTCTATTACTCCCTCCACACCCACCCTCTATTACTCCCTCCACACCCACCCTCTATTACTCCCTCCACACCCACCCTCTATTACTCCCTCCACACCCTCCCTCTATTACTCCCTCCACACCCACCCTCTATTACTCCCTCCACACCCTCCCTCTATTACTCCCTCCACACCCACCCTCTATTACTCCCTCCACACCCACCCTCTACTACTCCCTCCACACCCACCCTCTATTACTCCCTCCACACCCACCCTCTATTACTCCCTCCACACCCACCCTCTATTACTCCCTCCACACCCACCCTCTATTACTCCCTCCACACCCACCCTCTATTACTCCCTCCACACCCACCCTCTATTACTCCCTCCACACCCACCCTCTATTACTCCCTCCACACCCACCCTCTATTACTCCCTCCACACCCACCCTCTATTACTCCCTCCACACCCACCCTCTATTACTCCCTCCACACCCACCCTCTATTACTCCCTCCACACCCACCCTCTATTACTCCCTCCACACCCACCCTCTATTACTCCCTCCACACCCACCCTCTATTACTCCCTCCACACCCACCCTCTATTACTCCCTCCACACCCACCCTCTATTACTCCCTCCACACCCACCCTCTATTACTCCCTCCACACCCACCCTCTATTACTCCCTCCACACCCACCCTCTATTACTCCCTCCACACCCACCCTCTATTACTCCCTCCACACCCACCCTCTATTACTCCCTCCACACCCACCCTCTATTACTCCCTCCACACCCACCCTCTATTACTCCCTCCACACCCACCCTCTATTACTCCCTCCACACCCACCCTCTATTACTCCCTCCACACCCACCCTCTATTACTCCCTCCACACCCTCCCTCTATTACTCCCTCCACACCCACCCTCTATTACTCCCTCCACACCCACCCTCTATTACTCC
>NW_026602359.1:0-19525 GCF_029448725.1 Salvelinus fontinalis | reverse complement strand
TATTATACATGCATTATCTATCTGAAGAGGATTCATACATTATCTATCAGAATATTATCCATGCATTATCTATCTGAAGAGGATCCATACATTATCTATCTGAAGAGGATTCATACATTATCTATCAGAATATTATCCATACATTATCTATCTGGAGAGGATCCCTACATTATCTATCTGAAGAGGATCCATACATTATGAGGAGGAATGCACTACCACACAATGAGGAATATGAATACATTATCTATCTGAAGAGGATCCAAACATGATCTATCTGAAGAGGATTCATACATTATGAGGAGGAATGCACTACCACACAATGAGGAATATGAATACATTATCTATCTGAAGAGGATCCAAACATGATCTATCTGAAGAGGATTCATACATTATGAGGAGGAATGCACTACCACACAATGAGGAATATGAATACATTATCTATCTGAAGAGGATCCAAACATGATCTATCTGAAGAGGATTCATACATTATGAGGAGGAATGCACTACCACACAATGAGGAATACGAATACATTATCTATCTGAAGAGGATCCAACATGATCTATCTGAAGAGGATTCATACATTATGAGGAGGAATGCACTACCACACAATGAGGAATATGAATACATTATATATCTGAAGAGGATTCATACATTATCTATCAGAATATTATCCATACATTATCTATCTGAAGAGGATCCATACATTATCTATCTGAAGAGGATCCATACATTATCTATATGGAGATGATACATACATTATCTATATGGAGAGGATCCATACAGTATCTATCAGAAGAGGATCCATACATTATCTATATGGAGATGATACATACATTATCTATTTGAAGAGGATCCATACATTATCTATATGGAGATGATCCATGCATTATCTATCAGAATAGAATCCATACATTATCTATCTGAAGAGGATTCATACATTATCTATCTGAAGAGGATCCATATATTATCTATATGGAGACGATCCATACATTATCTATCTGAAGAGGATCCATACATTATTTATCAGAATAGAATCCATACATTATCTACCTGAAGAGGATCCATACATTATCTATCAGAATAGAATCCATACATTATCTATCTGGAGAGGATACATACATTATCTATCTGAGGATACATACATTATCTATCTGAAGAGGATTCATACATTATCTATATGGAGATGATCCATACATTATCTATCAGAAGAGGATACATACATTATCTATCAGAATACAATCCATACATTGTCTATCTGAAGAGGATCCATACATTATCTATATGGAGATGATCCATACATTATCTATATGAAGAGGATCCATACATTATCTATCTGAAGAGGATCCATACATTATCTATATGGAGATGATCCATACATTATCTATCTGAAGAGGATCCATACATTATCTATCAGAATAGAATCCATACATTATCTATCTGAAGAGGATCCATACACTATCTATATGGAGATGATCCATACATTATCTATCTGAAGAGGATCCATACATTATCTATCGAAATAGGATCCATACATTATCTATCAGAATAGGATCCATACATTATCTATCTGAAGAGGATCCATACATTATCTATCTGAAGAGGATCCATACATTATCTATATGGAGATGATCCATACATTATCTATCTGAAGAGGATCTATACATTATCTATATTGAGGTGATCCATACATTATCTATCTGAAGAGGATCCATACATTATCTATCTGAAGAGGATCCATACATTATCTATATGGAGATGATCCATACATTATCTATCTGAAGATGATCCATACATTATCTATCTGAAGAGGATCCATACATTATCTATCAGAATAGAATCCATACATTATCTATCTGAAGAGGATCCATACATTATCTATCTGAAGAGGATCCATACATTATCTATATGGAGATGATCCATACATTATCTATCTGAAGAGGGTCAATAACTTATCTATCGGAATAGGATCCATACATTATCTATCAGAATAGGATCCATACATTATCTATCTGAAGAGGATCCATACAGTATCTATCTGAAGAGGATCCATACATTATCTATCTGAAGAGGATCCATACATTATCTATATGGAGATGATCCATACATTATCTATATGGAGAGGATCCATACATTATCTATCAGAATATAATCCATACATTATATATCTGAAGAGGATCCATACATTATCTATATGGAGATGATCCATACATTATCTATCCGAAGAGGATCAATACATTATCTATCTGAAGAGGATCCATACATTATCTATCAGAATAGAATCCATACATTATCTATCTGAAGAGGATACATACATTATCTATCTGAGGATACATACATTATCTATCTGAAGAGGATTCATACATTATCTATATGGAGATGATCCATACATTATCTATCAGAAGAGGATACATACATTATCTATCAGAATAGAATCCATACATTATCTATCTGAAGAGGATCCATACATTATCTATATGGAGATGATCCATACATTATCTATATGAAGAGGATCCATACATTATCTATCAGAATAGAATCCATACATTATCTATCTGAAGAGGATCCATACATTATCTATATGGAGATGATCCATACATTATCTATCTGAAGAGGATCCATACATTATCTATCGAAATAGGATCCGTACATTATCTATCAGAATAGGGTCCATACATTATCTATCTGAAGAGGATCCATACATTATCTATCTGAAGAGGATCCATACATTATCTATCTGAAGAGGATCCATACATTATCTATATGGAGATGATCCATACATTATCTATCTGAAGAGGATCTATACATTATCTATATGGAGATGATTCATACATTATCTATCTGAAGAGGATCCATACATTATCTATCTGAAGAGGATACATACATTATCTATATGGAGATGATCCATACATTATCTATCTGAAGATGATCCATACATTATCTATCTGAAGAGGATCCATACATTATCTATCAGAATAGAATCCATACATTATCTATCTGAAGAGGATCCATACATTATCTATCTGAAGAGGATCCATACATTATCTATATGGAGATGATCCATACATTATCTATCTGAAGAGGGTCAATAACTTATCTATCGGAATAGGATCCATACATTATCTATCAGAATAGGATCCATACATTATCTATCTGAAGAGGATCCATACAGTATCTATCTGAAGAGGATCCATACATTATCTATCTGAAGAGGATCCATACATTATCTATATGGAGATGATCCATACATTATCTATCTGAAGAGGATCCATACATTATCTATATGGAGATGATCCATACATTATCTATCTGAAGAGGATCCATACATTATCTATCAGAATATAATCCATACATTATATATCTGAAGAGGATCCATACATTATCTATATGGAGATGAACCATACATTATCTATCTGAAGAGGATCAATACATTATCTATCGGAATAGGATCCATACATTATCTATCAGAATAGGATCCATACATTATCTATCTGAAGAGGATCCATGCATTATCTATCTGAAGAGGATCCATACATTATCTATATGGAGATGATCCACACATGATCTATATGGAGATAATTCATACATTATCTATCTGAAGAGGATTCATACATTATCTATATGGAGATGATCCATACATTATCTATCAGAAGAGGATCCATACATTATCTATCAGAATAGAATCCATACATTATCTACCTGAAAAGGCTTCATACATTATCTATATGGAGATGAGCCATACATTATCTATATGGAGATGATCCATACATTATCTATATGGAGAGGATCCATACATTATCTATATGGAGAGGATACATACATTATCTATATGGAGATGATCCATACATTATCTATATGGATATGATCCATACATTATCTATATGGAGATGATCCATACATTATCTATATGGATATGATCCATACATGATATATCTGAAGAGGATCATACATTATCTATATGGAGATGATCCATGCATTATCTATCTGCGTTGGCACTGTGTTATCCTCAAAGAGGGTGAAGAAGGTGTTTAGCTTGTCCGGGAGCAAGACGTTGGTGTCCGCGATGTGGCTGGTTTTCTCTTTTTGTAATCTGTGATTGTCTGGAGTCCCTGCCATATACATCTCGTGTCTGAGCTGTTGAATTGCGACTCCACGTTGTCTCTGTACTGACGCTTAGCCTGTTTGATTGCCTTACGGAGAGAGGTAACTGCACTGTTTGTATTCGACCATACTGTATTCCCAGTCACCTTGCCGTGGTTAAAGACGATGGTTCGCGCTTTCAGTTTTGTGCTAATGCTGCCATCTATCCACGGTTTCTGGTTTGGGGAAGGTTTTAATAGTCACAGTGGGGACACGTGGTATCGACGTGGTATCGGCTTGAGGCGGAATATACACAGCTGTGACTATAACCGAAGAGAATTCTCCTGGGAGGTAATACGGTCAACATTTGATAGTGAGATATTCGAGGACAGGTGAACAAAAGGACTTGAGTTCCTTTACGTTATTAGTTGTTAATCATGAAACATACACCTCCATCTTTCTTCATCACAGAGAGTTCTTTATTTCTGTCTGTGCGACGTACTGAGAACCCAGCTGAATGTATGGATGGGCACATGTATGGAGAGCCATGATTACATAAAACAGAGTATGTTGCAGTCCCTGACGTCGCTCTGGAATGAGATCCTCGCCCTGAGCTCACTTTACTGTCCAGGGACTGAACATTAGCGAGTAATATACTCGGAAGCGGTGCTTGGTGTGCACGCCTCCTGAGTCGGACTCCAAGTCCACTCCGAATACCTCTTCTCCGCCACGGCATCTGGAAGAAAACTCTGGGATTAGTTAAATTGCTTTGGGGGATACGAACAAAGGATCCAATTTGGGGAAGTCGTATTCCTGGTCGTAATGCTGTTGAGTTACCGCCGCTCTGATATCCCAAAGTTATTTCCGGCTGTATGTAATAACACCAAAAACATTCTGGGCTAATAATGGCAGAGCAGCTGTACACAAGCCTAAGATCACAATGCGCAATGCCAATGCATTGACTGGTGTGGTGTAAAGCTCACCACCATTGGACTCTGGAGCAGTGGAAACGTTTTCTCTGGAGTGATGAATCACGCTTCACCATCTGGCAGTCCGACATACGAATCTGGGTTTTGGCGGATGCCAGGAAACGATATCTGCCCCAAAGGAGGAGGAGTAATGCTGGTTCGGGCAAGGCCTCTTCGTTCCAGTAAAGGGATATATATATATATACCTAGTTACACCACCTAGATACACCTAACTACACAACCTAGCTCCAACAAGCTACACCTCCTAGATCCACCTAGATCCACCTCCTAGATCCACCTAGATCCACCACCTAGATCCACCTAGCTCCACCACCTAGCTCCACCTAGCTCCAACTAGGTACATCACCTAGATCCACCTAGCTCCACAGAACTAGCTCCACCTAGCTCCACCACCTAGCTACACTTAGCTACACCACCTAGCTCCACCACCTTGCTCCTCCTTGCTCCACCTAGCTCCACCACCTAGCTCCTCCTTGCTACACCTAGCTCCTCCTTGCTCCACCTAGCTCCACCTAGCTCCTCCTTGCTACACCTAGCTCCTCCTTGCTCCACCTAGCTCCACCATCTTGCTCCACCACCTAGCTCCTCCTTGCTCCACCTAGCTCCACCACCTAGATCCTCCTAGCTCCACCACCTAGCTCCTCCTTGCTACACCTAGCTCCACCACCTAGCTCCTCCTTGCTCCACCTAGATCCACCTAGCTCCACCACCTAGATCCTCCTAGCTCCACCACCTAGCTCCTCCTTGCTCCACCTAGCTCCACCACCTAGCTCCTCCTTGCTCCTCCTTGCTACACCTAGCTCCTCCTTGCTACACCTAGCTCCACAACCTAGCTCCACCACCTAGCTCCTCCTTGCTACACCTAGCTCCACCACCTAGCTCCTCCTTGCTACACCTAGCTCCACAACCTAGCTCCACCACCTAGCTCCTCCTTGTTCCACCTAGCTCCACCACCTTGTTCCACCTAGCTCCACCACCTAGCTCCTCCTTGCTACACCAAGCTCCACAACCTAGCTCCACCACCTAGCTCCTCCTTGCTCCACCTAGATCCACCTAACTCCACCACCTTGCTCCACCTAGCTCCACCACCTGGCTCCACCACCTAGATCCACCACCTAGTTACACCTAGCTCCTCCTTGCTCCACCTAGATCCACCAAGCTCCACAACCTAGCTCCACCACCTAGCTCCTCCTTGCTCCACCTAGATCCACCTAGCTCCACAACCTTGCTACACCTAGCTCCACCCCCAAGCTTCACCTAGCTTAACCTATCTACTCCACCTAGCTACACCACCTTGTTCCATCTAGCTGCACCTAGCTAATCTCCTAGCTACACCACCTAGTTCCACCTAGCTACACTTAGCTACACCACCTAGTTCCACCTAGCTATACTTAGCTATACCTAGCTACACCACCTAGTTCCACCTAGCTACACTTAGCTATACCTAGCTACACCACCTAGTTCCACCTAGCTACACTTAGCTATACCTAGCTACACCACCTAGTTCCACCTAGCTCCACTTAGCTATACCTAGCTACACCACCTAGTTCCACCTAGCTCCACTTAGCTATACCTAGCTACACCACCTAGTTCCACCTAGCTACACTTAGCTATACCTAGCTACACCACCTAGTTCCACCTAGCTACACTTAGCTATACCTAGCTACACCACCTAGTTACACCTAGCTCCACTTAGCTATACCTAGCTACACCACCTAGTTCCACCTAGCTACACTTAGCTATACCTAGCTACACCACCTAGTTCCACCTAGCTACACTTAGCTATACCTAGCTACACCACCTAGTTCCACCTAGCTACACTTAGCGATACCTAGCTACACTTAGCTATACCTAGCTACACTTAGCTATACCTAGCTACACCACCTAGTTCCACCTAGCTACACTTAGCTATACCTAGCTACACCACCTAGTTCCACCTAGCTCCACTTAGCTATACCTAGCTACACCACCTAGTTCCACCTAGCTCCACTTAGCTATACCTAGCTACACCACCTAGTTCCACCTAGCTACACTTAGCTATACCTAGCTACACCACCTAGTTCCACCTAGCTACACTTAGCTATACCTAGCTACACCACCTAGTTACACCTAGCTCCACTTAGCTATACCTAGCTACACCACCTAGTTCCACCTAGCTACACTTAGCTATACCTAGCTACACCACCTAGTTCCACCTAGCTACACTTAGCTATACCTAGCTACACCACCTAGTTCCACCTAGCTACACTTAGCGATACCTAGCTACACTTAGCTATACCTAGCTACACTTAGCTATACCTAGCTACACCACCTAGTTCCACCTTGCTACACTTAGCTATACCTAGCTACACCACCTAGTTCCACCTAGCTACACTTAGCTATACCTAGCTACACCACCTAGTTCCACCTAGCTACACCTAGCTACACTTAGCTATACCTAGCTACACTTAGCTATACCTAGCTACACCACCTAGTTCCACCTAGCTACACTTGGCTAACCTCCTAGCTACACCTCCTAGCTCCACCTAGCTACACTTAGCTATACCTAGCTACACTTGGCTAACCTCCTGGCTACAACACTTAAATAGAGCACATAGCTCCAGCTAAATTCACAGCACAGCCATTCGAGCCATTCCCATGTGTTTAGTTTCCCTACATAGTGTAGCCTGGTAGCCTAGCGCTGTAGACAGAGGTTTTAATGCATGTCAGATGAACAGTTTCTCTCACCGTGTTACTCCAACTCTCTGCCGTCATAAAACCAAAACGGTCAATGAAATAGTGGAAGCTAAACGCCAGCCCCTAATGACGTTATTTAGATCCGGGAATGGACAAACATCAGAGTTTGACATTCTTCCCCGGTCCCGGTCCTTGATCAGAGGGAGCAGAGAACATCTCTCCCGACACCTTTATGAGTGGACAGGCCTCGGTCCGACTCGGAAAGGTCGACACCACTTTGATGTGTTGTATTCTACACATCTGTATTGGATTTGTTCAGAATTCTCTTTCCTTTTCCAACTGGACGGTATTTACGACGCGACCTTAATGGTCAATTAGACCAGTGAGAATGATCTGTTACATTTACAAAAGGACCAGAGCAGTTATGTCATGAGGGAAACATATATGTTTTGTTTATCACTTATTAATAACAGCTTTGACGTGGTAATAGACACAGACACTGTGAAGATTAGTCTACCTACGTATGTTTCCTAGTCCAATAATGGCAATCTCATATTGTTTGCGTCACATAGGTGACATATTCATAACCAATGGTAATCCATAAAGGCCTGGTTGAGGCATTGAAAACAGCGTTACCACTTGAGGAAAGCGAGAACTACGAACAATATGGCCACACTTAGACCGAATCTTTACGGACAACGTATTAAATCATACGTTTAGAAGTGTCTTTATTGTAAACATAACCCACCTAACTGGTAATAATGTTAAAAGATTCAACACATAGGCCGTCATCTTCATTGGAGTAAGTGCTGTAAATATGTATTCATTCTAAATGGCTACAATAACGCGTTCTACACGCAGGCTAAACTTGACGCTGTTGTAAGGAAGAGCAGCTGTGCGTCAGAGATTAAAATGTTGTGGGAAATTACGTGTTGTATAAGGACAACGTAGGCATATAGATAATGAATTATCTACAAATGAACTGCTTATTTGATTAATGCCAGGGAGATGTTGTGAGATATACGTTCATCCCATCGGTCACCCAAACCGGCTCTTATGACACATTCATATGTATAGCCCACTCAGAGGAGAAACTCGATGTTATTGTGATATAGAGTCATGTATCATACTGTTAAGTAGACTACCGTTTTTTCTAGAATACATAGGCTGTAAGGCTTTCTGTAAATACAGAGGCCAGCGGGCCGGTGTCAAGTTATTAAACTCTAATGGAACAAAGATCTAGGACTACATAATTATTAATATTGACTTGATAATTAATCATGACATAAATTCACCGTTAATTGTATTATCCAGGCGGGCTGTGTTTGTTGTGCGGAGCCTCTCTCACCTCATTCCGCTAACACACACAGAGGTGGTGGGATCCTGTTCATGTTCAAAGGCGCTGCTGCACTTCAGCAGAAACAAAAAGTAGTTTTATTGAGAACAAATGGTGACATTTGAAGGGAGCAGAAAGAGAGAGGCTGGGAGAGAGAGGTAGAGAGAGGCCGTGGATCGGAGCAGAGCAGGCCTCGGTGGAAGGAAGCTCAGAGCCTCTCTGCGTGGAAAGGAAAGCGCCTCTGGGTCTATTTGACAACAGTGAGATCCCCGGGGAGCCCACCTCACATTAAGTCTGCATTTCAATAAATCAGCCCTAATGAAAGTAGAGAGAGAGAGGGGAGAGAGAGAGAGAGAGAGAGAGAGAGAGAGAGAGAGAGAGAGAGAGAGAGAGAGAGAGAGAGAGAGAGAGAGAGAGAGAGAGAGAGAGAGAGAGAGAGAGAGAGAGAGAGAGAGAGAGAATGGTCTGGTAGCGAGAGAGAGGTTGTGAGATCTAGGCGGAGAGAGAGAGAGGTTGTGAGATCTAGGCGGAGAGAGAGAGAGGTTGCCTGACTCCCCGATAGGTCGACACACACCGGGACAGATATTAGGAAGTTGAAGCGGAAAGGAAAACTTTATAGGTGAAGTGGCGTCCCAAGAGACTCAATAACATTCCCCTCAGAAGTCACGAAGAACGTCCAGCTCTCACACCACCTCTCCGAGGACAGGTGAAGGAATAACCCCGACAGAAACGTCGAAAATACCGTAAAGCTCGGAGAGAAAGAAGATGTCTAAACACACATTGTTACAGATATTTAAATGTTGGTGCTGCGCTTTGAAAAACACATTTCGTTAGCCTCAAGGACGCGATGAAACAATAGGCCTACCAATTCATTGCTTTTTAATGTTCATTTGTTTCACACATATGTCACTGTCGCTCACATTCAGGTGTTTATGAAAGTGTTCTAATTGTGACAACAACAGAACATATATTCTATCTTTGGAAATATTTTATAATTTGCCTCCTATTCAGATGAGGCAAACAGGTTGCAATTCGTATTCTGGAAGTTATGCAAATAGCCCCCACAAAACATTAGTAGACTAATAATAATAATTATCATAATAATAAGAATAGTAATAATAATAATGATCATAATAATAATAATAATAATAATAATAATTATCAGAATAATAATTATCAGAATAATTATCAGAATAATAATAATAATAACAATAATTATCATAATAATAATAATAGTAATAATAATAATTATCATAATAATAATAATAGTAATAATAATAATTATCATAATAATAATAATAGTAATAATAATAATTATCATAATAATAATAATAGTAATAATAATAATTCCCTTCGCCAAATAAAAACAAATAATCCGATGAAAGGAAGATCAGCGCGGTATAGCCGGTCGGATAAGTGCATGAGACAGGCCATCGGAGCTGGCGGCTGGCTGTTTAGACAGCGCTTTCTGGATGGTTTAATATCGGCCGGTAAAGAAGGCCGACTGACCGGCAGACTGACTGAGGCTGGGCCAGGGGGATCACTCCGCTGGGAACTAATCAACCTGCTCCTAGCGCCGGATTAATCACACTGGGAAATAAACCCCTGACAGCCACGGATAGAAGAATATCATTTATATCATGATAAGTATATCATTTATAATAAGCATATCATTTATCCCAACCAAGGTCACGAGTAGTCCCCGGATGGAGCTAAACGCCTATAAGAATGGCGTGAAAAGGCCCTTTAGAAGACGGATAGGTGGTAAGCTTCTCTCTGCTGTCTCAAACCAACATGTCAATTAATACAGGCTGTGCCATTCCCAAAAGTCTTATCGTTTACACTTGATTCAGAATTCCATTTCTAAAAGCAGCAGCCTAACCAAAGAGAAATACATTTTCATGCGACAATATAAAGGAGATGAAGAAAAAAATGAAAGCAGATTGAAATACAGAGGAAAACATTTTAATTTTCGTTTTCCTTTGAATAATAAATAGCACTAACTCGCCAGTATAACACACTAGCGCGTTTAATTTACAATAAGATATAAATTAGTAAAAGTACTCTCGTTAACAAGATTGTGTAACTTTCAAATGCGTTTCAAATAAAAACGGGAGTAATGTATTGACAAAACAATGTCCCGTGTCCATTGCAATACAACTTGCATAAATTATAGGCAGCATTTTCCATCATTAAAAAAATAAATATCCAATGTATTTCACTTAGATTCCTCAAGTTCATCAGTCCATCTCCAGACCTCATACATCCTTTACAAATAAGATACAGAAGGCCTTATATTCTCTTCACATAAAGTATAATATACATAATATTATATTCACATAAAGTATGGTATACCTAACATTGACTTCACATAAAGTATAGTATACCTAATATTATATTCACAAAGTATAGTATACCTCATATTATCTTCACATAAAGTATAATATACATGATATTATCTTCACATAAAGTATAATATACCTAATGTTATCTTCATATAAAGTATAATATACCTAATATTATCTTCACATAAAGTATAATATACCTAATATTATCTTCATATAAAGTATAATATACCTAATATTATCTTCACATAAAGTATAATATACCTAATATTATCTTCACATAAAGTATAATATACCGTGGCAATGAAGCAGATACATCCTGAGAAAAAACGTCTTCCAAAATCATCACATACAGCGGGACATTTACTGAGCCAGTCAACGCACATCTCATGAAAACGAAAGTGAAATGATAGAATAAGTCCGGGTTAATTCATCCCCCAACCCTGAATCAGGTTTAATTAATCCTTCGGGCCTGTCTCTGAGGAGAACAGCTGTAGTGCTGCGGGCCAGGCGTCTTGTCTGAGGAGCAAGGTGCAGCTCTCCCCTTTAGAGGAAGGTTAGGTAGGTTAGTGTTAAGACCAGGGGTGCAGGGGTGTTGGCTTGGGGCTTTAGTCAAAGCCGTTGTCACACCTACCTACAGACCTGAATCAGAGCCACAACATGGCCTTTAGAAGCTCACCTTTAGCCCACAGAGTTTGTCCTAAAGTCCTTCCCAGGTTGTATTAAGTAAGAGCTGAAGTAGCAGAGATAACGGTCTTAAATAACAAAAAGTTGGCCCGCCAGTCACTGATACTATAATAAAAATTGCACAACTGTTGTTAAAATAAAACATGATGGTATCTAATTATCGTGTAACCAATTATAAAACACCATCATTTGTAGTCCATAATAACCAATCTAACTAAAGTGATATTTTTGAACTTGTTAAGTAATTCTGCGTTCCTACTGTGTGAGCAGGTCTCAATAAGTTCTGTTAATAGAACCTCTGTTAAGACGACACCATATCTCTGCTTATTGCCCTGAGAGACAGTCTGACACACAGGCCGACATTACAGCTAGCACCAACTCAGGCCTACACTAGCACTGATTACACTGAGGCCTTCATACGGCCTTCATACGGCCTTCATACGGCCTTCATACGGCCTTCATACGGCCTTCATACGGCCTTCATACGGCCTTCTGCTCGGGACAAATACAGATACGTTCTTTCAAAACCTCACATATTCAGTCAAAGGCCAATGAAGTTAATTCAAATGCATCAAATAAAAGTTATTATTTTGAAACTATAATGGCATGTTACGTACCTTTCTTAGAGTATAAATGTGAGGGTCTGAAGTGTTGTTCAATGTGGTTGGAGTTGGTTTTAAGCAGAGAGTCAGTGGTGTGTTTATGCATGGTGCTGCCCTCGCTAGCGGTCTGTGTGAGTCCGTCGTTAGCAGCAGAGTTATATGGCACAATCCCTTGACCCTGCAGCGGGCTGAAGTTGCCATAGTTTGTGTAATTACTGTAAAACGGAGACGTGTAGTAGATGGGTCGTCCTAGGATGGAAGAGGCGGAGTACACAGCGCCAGGGACAGCCGGGGAGGGGGTGGAGGAGGTGGAGGTTAGAAGACCGAGGGATGGACAAGTCTGCCCCGGGTGATGCTGCTGCTGCTTCGGGTCTGAAGTAGCGATCTCCGCTAAAGACCACAGTTTGGGTTTGACGGCTTGAGGACCTGAGATTCGGCTGTCAAGACATGATTTGTTGTTGTTTTCCCGGTGGTGATGGTTTAAGACCGAGGCCTCGAGCCCCGTTAGTGGTGATGATGTCACAGGTTTAGATGACAGGCTTCGGTGTCGTTCATCATTCTCCAGTTCGTGATCATCCTCATCCTCACATTTGTCCTTAGTATCTGACCCAGACTCACAGACCAGGTCTCCGATCCGACAGCTCACCTTATCCCCATCAGACTCCGCTGAACAAGAATGGTCTGTGAGGGTATCAACCTGCAAACTGATACCTGCAACAAAAAAGAAAAAAGAGATTGAGACGAAGTAATTACCATATTATAACCATGGCATTCGACATTATTAGGATTACTATTATTATTGTTAATAACAATACTAATAATTAGAACTCGTTCCGTTTTATGCCTTCCAGTTGAAATGTGTCACCTAGTCTCTGTTATCATGTCGTTAATCATCTGTGTATAACTGGCAATAAAAAAACAGCACCGTGCAGCTCGCGCTGTTAACTGGGTCATGGGCTGGGTCTCGTGGTTTACCTTCATCCTCCGCGGACGTCTCGCTGTGGTCAAGATTTTTCTCCAAGCGGTCATCGTTCCTCTCTCCGTCTCCATCGTCCTCATCCTCACTCTTATTCCGGGGAGCCCACGTCATCTTGTTCTCCTTCTTCAGCCTCCTCCTGGCGTTGGCGAACCAGGTGGACACCTGCGTCAGGGTCATCTTAGTAATGATGGCCAACATGATCTTCTCTCCCTTGGTGGGGTAAGGGTTCTTCCTGTGCTCCTGTAGCCAGGCCTTCAGCGTGGCGGTGGCGTCTCGGGTCGCGTTCTTGCGGTAGGCCGGGTCGTTGAGCTGGTAGGGGTATCCCGGGCTACCGTAGGGGTGGTAGCTAAGCGCCCCGGCCATGCCCTGCGCGTCGTAAGGAGAGCTCTGGAAAGGAAAAATGATTATGAAAGTTGTTGTTAGAATTTATAATTTTGGTAATAAATATTGAAAAATGTAAAAACATAACTAAACACAACAGGTTGTGTATTGTGGTTGTGTGTATTGAGAGTTAACTTAGTGTGTATTGTGAGTTGGGCCTATATAATGGCTGTATTACCCTGATCATTATCGGTTTGATTAATCGCATTGCATTATGCTAAATAAATGATAAATGATGCATCGTAATTGGACTAATTTCCAGTAATCGCCGCCTAACTTGCTGCTTTTCTTTAGCTAGATTAGTTTTGTTGTCAGAGAGACGTGTTAGCATATCATTGCTTTACAGCATCACAAATCCAATTAACTACCCAGTGTATGTGTTACCTTTTATAAACGCTTAGACACCCATGTCATTAGCATTGTAATTCCTCTTTTCAGGTTAACATTTCGCTTATTTAATTTAATGTACATTCCAAAAATTTAAATCGCATATAGTTTGTGACTGTCAAAATGGAGAACAAACGTCATATATTGTATTTCCCATTGGAAGAATATGATATTAGGCTACAGGCTCATTTCAACGAAGGCCATTGACTTACATCATATTCTTCTTTATGGGGGGGTATTTTTCCTAAATTATGTCCACTCAATTAGCCATGCACTGTGTTAACGGGCCCACGAAAACACACATCATATTTGCAGTTAGAAGAAATACAATAAATCCATTGATCAATAAATAGCCTACAACCTCCACACACGATAGACAATATAATGTATCACTTGATGATTTATCGTGATGATAAATGCAATTCTTTCTACGAACAATGTTGGAATACATAATGGTGTGCAGGATCCCATTTTACCCTTGAACTGTACAACCCATTAGACCCGCTCTGAAACAGTAGCTCTCTGCACGCTGCACGCAAACACTCTACCGTTGGCTACTAAACGCCAAAATTGGAGCTCATTATTTTCGACCAGGCTGTCCCTCCTGTATGCATACTGACACAAGTTGTCTAATACGAAGACGTGGAAGTCGAGTATTTACCATGTAGGAAGGGAATCCCGTGGCAGGGTCTGTGGAGTATGGCATTGGGCTGGAGAAGCCGCTGGCTGAAGCCGTGAAGGCAGCAGCTGATCCGGGGTAAGGACTAAAGGCTGATCCACTGGACGACCTGGCCAGCTCGTCGCTCCTCGGGGCAGCCAGGGCAGAAGCCCCGTAAGCCGGGCAGGAGTAGAGCGCCAGGGAGCCCGGCGGCTGGTAGAGGTAACCCTGGGGGTAAGACATGCCTCACTGAGGGTCTGTTGCTGCTGATTCCAAAGAGGAAAGCACGTAAAATATACTTCTGTAAAATAATGAGCTCACTAAACGGATCTTCAGACAATTCAAATAAAAAGAATGAAAAAGCGACCCCCAAAAGATCAGTCAAGTGCCCTGCACATAGAGGCAGGCGACGTCTCGATCCCCTAGCGTCCGATGTTTTTAGGAGCCTCAACTCTGAAGTGAGGATTTGGAGGAAGGAGCCAGTGGAGTTCTGAGAACGGTGGAAAACACGAGCTGTCACTCAGCTGATCTGAATATTCCATCTCCGCCCTCTGAAACGGAGCCCTGGCTGGAACAGCCCGGAGAGGACGGTGGAGGGGGAAGACATTCACTGGCACAATGTTCTTTAGTCTGCTGCAGCTGCGCATTTTGGGGAAATTAACTTGTTTCATGACAATAACGTTTCCTTGCTCACTGCAAGTAGGGAGATAATTGAGGTAACATCCAGGCAGTATTTATTGCGCAAACTTCTTGTCAACTGAAATCAAAAAATATTCAGTGACCGAACATCATTTATTACAGTGATATTTACTATTATCCAGGTTTTTCATCCTTGTCAACTTGCAGTTGATAATTGCGTCAAGTGGAGTATTAGACAGATGGGGTTCAGCTATAGCACCGAGTGTGTGTTTGTCTGTGTGCCTGTCTCTGTGTGTGTGTTTGTGTGTGTGTGCCTGTCTCTCTGTGTGTGTGTGTGTGTGTTTGTGTGTGTGTGCCTGTCTCTCTGTGTGTGTGTGTGTGTGTTTGTCTGTGTGCCTGTCTCTCTGTGTGTGTGTTTGTCTGTGTGCCTGTCTCTCTGTGTGTGTGTTTGTGTGTGTGTGCCTGTCTCTCTGTGTGTGTGTGTGTGTGTGTCTGTGTGCATGTCTCTCTCTGTGTGTGTGCAGTGCGCCGGTCGGCCTGAGGGAGGTGTAACCCACTCCTCCAGCTCGTCGGACACCAGTCCATATTGGGGTTGATCTCCAGGCTCTGGTCCCTCCTGGCTGGTCTCTCCTGGCTGGTCCCTCCTGGCTGGTCTCTCCTGGCTGCTCTCTCCTGGCTGGTCCCTCCTGGCTGGTCTGTCCTGGCTGGTCTCTCCTGGCTGATCTCTCCTGGCTGGTCTCTCCTGGCTGGTCTCTCCTGGCTGGTCTCTCCTGGCTGGTCCCTCCTGGCTGGTCCCTCCTGGCTGCTCTCTCCTAGCTGGTCTCTCCTGGCTGGTCTCTCCTGGCTGCTCCCTCCTGGCGGGTCTCTCCTGGCTGGTCTCTCCTGGCTGCTCTCTCCTGGCTGCTCCCTTCTGGCTGCTCTCTCCTGGCTGGTCTCTCCTGGCTGGTCTCTCCTGGCTGGTCTCTCCTGGCTGGTCTCTCCTGGCTGGTCTCTCCTGGCTGCTCCCTTCTGGCTGCTCCCTCCTGGCTGGTCTCTCCTGGCTGCTCCCTCCTGGCTGCTCCCTCCTGGCTGGTCTCTCCTGGCTGCTCCCCCCTGGCTGGTCTCTCCTGGCTGGTCTCTCCTGGCTGGTCTCTCCTGGCTGCTCCCTCCTGGCTGCTCCCTCCTGGCTGGTCTCTCCTGGCTGCTCTCTCCTGGCTGCTCTCTCCTGGCTGGTCTCTCCTGGCTGCTCCCTCCTGGCTGCTCCCTTATGTAGATGATCAATTAACAATGACAGTTTCATGTTTAAAAATGCTGAATGTTATTTGGATGCTAAATAGTGGGATCATCATCATCACCATCAATCATCATTCATTTGTCACAACAAAATACCAGTTATGAGATGACTAAAGTGATATGATTCACATTGCGTACAGTACTTTTTTGGTACAATATAGCTTAGATTAAATTAAGCAATAATTTACCAACTGAAACTTTTCAATAATCGACAAAAAGGCAAAGCCTCCAGTCCTAAATCTGGCCTGAAACTGAACACGTCATTCAGAATTCTCCCTCCAGTCTTCAATCACAGTCCTACTGTACCACAATGCCCCTTCAACTGAGAGCCATCTAATACAGAGATATATACCACCATGTCCCTTCAACTGAGAGCCATCTAATACAGAGATATATACCACCATGTCCCTTCAACTGAGAGCCATCTAATACAGAGATATATACCACCATGTCCCTTCAACTGAGAGCCATCTAATACAGAGATATATACCACAATGCCCCTTCAACTGAGAGCCATCTAATACAGAGATATATACCACCATGTCCCTTCAACTGAGAGCCATCTAATACAGAGATATATACCACCATGTCCCTTCAACTGAGAGCCATCTAATACAGAGATATATACCACCATGTCCCTTCAACTGAGAGCCATCTAATACAGAGATATATACCACCATGTCCCTTCAACTGAGAGCCATCTAATACAGAGATATATACCACCATGTCCCTTCAACTGAGAGCCATCTAACACAGAGATATATACCACCATGTCCCTTCAACTGAGAGCCATCTAATACAGAGATATATACCACCATGTCATTTGAAATGCGTTGTTTTCAGTCAAGTGTCCTGTGCCATACACTTAATTAACATTCCTTTAATCTGTATTCATTATATACATCATTATATACATTATTCAGTGTGCATAAATTAACAGTATATTTAGCATTTACACCCAGCGTAATTTAAATACATAATTGTTACTATTATTATTATTATTACCAGTAAATATTATTGTTATTATTAAATGCTGGTTATATATTATAATTAAATTATAATAGTAACAATACTTATTAATTAATGAACCCAATACTTTTTATTATTATAATTAAACGTATCCTTCTACCGCAATAACTGCTAATTCGAGACATCTTCCCCTTTGACATGTATATCCCACTCTGTTATTATGTAAAAAACATCCCATATTCTCCTTTTATCTGGTGATTACTCTCGTCAGATAACAGAGAAACAGTCCGTGTGTGTTATACCAGAGGTCCGTGTGGTTGGACTAGGACTCCGCTATAAGCCAGTATAGAGTGGACGCCTGGTGGGGCTGACGCGGCAGCAGTAGGCAGCTGGGATGTAGGAGGACTCCGCTATAAGCCAGTATAGAGTGGACGCCTGGTGGGGCTGACGCGGCAGCAGTAGGCAGCTGGGATGTAGGAGGACGGACCTAACAGCAGGGGGCAGTATCTCATCTAGCCTGGAGAGATCACAACATACCTCTCTCTGTACAGTCTCTAGGCCGGCCAGACCTCCTGTAAACCTGCTCCCCTCTGTCCTATTGTGTACTTTACCAGCAGTATATTCCTCTGTTCTGCTGTGTACTAATATATCAGCAGTATATTCCTCTGTTCTGTTGTGTACTAATATATCAGCAGTATATTCCTCTGTTCTGTTGTGTACTTTACCAGCAGTATATTCCTCTGTTCTGTTGTGTACTTTACCAGCAGTATATTCCTCTGTTCTGTTGTGTACTTTACCAGCAGTATATTCCTCTGTTCTGCTGTGTACTAATATATCAGCAGTATATTCCTCTGTTCTGTTGTGTACTAATATACCAGCAGTATATTCCTCTGTTCTGTTGTGTACTTTACCAGCAGTATATTCCTCTGTTCTGTTGTGTACTAATATATCAGCAGTATATTCCTCTGTTCTGCTGTGTACTAATATATCAGCAGTATATTCCTCTGTTCTGTTGTGGTATTTTGTTGTCTGTTTTATTGTGTTATGTTGTGTGCAGTAAAATAGCAATAGCGTGGAGGCTATATAAAGGGGGGGTGCCGGTACAGAGTCAATGTGGAGGCTATATACAGGGGGTACCGGTACAGAGTCAATGTGGAGGCTATATACAGGGGGGTACCGGTACAGAGTCAATGTGGAGGCTATATACAGGAGGTACCGGTACAGAGTCAATGTGGAGGCTATATACAGGGGGTACCGGTACAGAGTCAATGTGGAGGCTATATACAGGGTATTACGGTACAGAGTCAATGTGGAGGCTATATACAGGGGGTACCGGTACAGAGTCAATGTGGAGGCTATATACAGGGGGTACCGGTACAGAGTCAATGTGGAGGCTATATACAGGGGGGTACCGGTACAGAGTCAATGTGGAGGCTATATACAGGGGGTACCGGTACAGAGTCAATGTGGAGGCTATATACAGGGGGTACCGGTACAGAGTCAATGTGGAGGCTATATACAGGGGGG
>NW_026602358.1:0-19548 GCF_029448725.1 Salvelinus fontinalis | reverse complement strand
TGCTTAATCTGACTGCTTTGCTAGCACAGACTGGAATATGTTCCGGAATTCTTCTGATGGCATCGAGGAGTACACCACATTAGTCACTGGCTTTATCAATAAGAGCATCGAGGACGGCGTCTCCACAGTGACTGTACGTACATACCCCAACCAGAAGCCATGGATTACAGGCAACATTTGCACTGAGCTAAAGGGTAGAGCTGCCGCTTTCAAGGAGCGAGACTCTAACCCGGAAGCTTATAAGATATCCCGCTATGCCCTCCGACAAACCATCAAACAGGCAAAGTGTCAATGCAGGACTAAGATCGAATCGTACTACACTGGCTCCGACACTTGTTGGATGTGGCAGGGCTTGCAAACTATTACAGACTACAAAGATGAGAGCTGCCCAGTGACACGTGCCTACCAGAAGAGCTAAATAACTTCTATGCAAGTAACATTGAAACATGCATGAGAGCATCAGTTGTTCCGGACGACTGTGTGATCACGCTCTCTGCAGCCGATGTGAGGAACACCGGTGTTTATAATAACACCACATTGATCAGAAATACAGTGTAGACATTATTAATGTTGTAAATGACTATTGTAGCTGGAAATGGCAGATTTTTGGGGGAAACAGACACCTCAACAGGCAGCTTCATTAAATAGTACCTGCAAAAATCCAGTATCAATGTCGACGGTAAAGAGGCGACTACAGGATGCTGGCCTTCTGGGCAGAGTTCCTCCAGTGTCTGTGTTCTTTTGCCCATCTTAATCTTTTCTTTTTATTGGCCAGTCTGAAATATGGCTTTTTCTTTGCAACTCTGCCTAGAAGGCCAGGGTCCCGGAGTCGCCTCTCCACTGTTGTCGTTGAGACTGGTGTTTTGCGTGTACTATTTCCTTAAGCTGCCAGTTGAGGACTTGTGAGGCATCTGTTTTTCAAACTAGACAATCTAATGTACTTGTCCTCTTGCTCAGTTGTGCACCGGGGCCTCCCACTCCTCTTTCTATTCTGGTTAGAGACAGTTTGTCCTGTTCTGTGAAGGGAGTAGTACACAGCGTTGTACGAGATCTTCAGTTTCTTGGCAATTTCGCGCATGGAATAGCCTTAATTTCTCAGAACAAGAATAGACTGATGAGTTTCAATAGAAAGTTCTTCGTTTCTGGCCATTTTGAGCCTGTAATCGAACTCACAAATGCTGATTTTCCTGATAACTCAACTAATCTAAAGGCCAGTTTTATTGCTTCTTTAATCAGAACAACAGTTTTCAGCTGTGCTAAAATAATTGCAAAAGGGTTTTCTAATGATCAATTAGCCTTTTAAAATGATAAACTTGGATTAGCTAACACAACGTGCCATTGGAACACAGAAGTGATGGTTGCTGATAATGGGCCTCTGTACGCCTTTGTAGATATTCCATTTTTTTTAAATCAACCATTTCCAGCTACAATAGTCATTTACAACATTAACAATGTCTACACTGTATTTCTAATCAATTTTATGTTATTTTAATGGACAAAAAAAGTGTTTTTCTTTCAAAAACAAGGACATTTCTAAGTAACCCCAAACTTTTGAACGGTAGTGAATATATGCATAGGAGGTAACGATAAGAGAATCGTTGACGATGCATACAAAGTAATAAAGGAGATTACAGAGTGTGATTGGGAATAGTACTGAATGAATGTGGACGTGAGTATTGTGTGATTGTGGGACTGACTAATATACTGAACGGGGTTTAGTCCCGGTGGGAGAGTTGTGTGAGTGTGATATGACATGTTAATGAGTTCAAACAAAGGATTTAGTATGGGAAAGGGAAATAGTAAGAGTAGGATGGAGGATCCGTGCTGGGAATCAAAAGGGCCATGTAGTCTAATGGCAACAGAACAAATTGGTAGGGTGGTACTGAACCAAACACAAGACTGGAAAAGATGGAGATTTCCCTGTTGATGGGACACTTAGCACAGAAAAACAGAGTCCGTGAGAAAAACAGAGTCCACAGAGTCCGTGAGAGGCCAACTTGAAAGAAAATACAAAAAAGTTAAAGTTAAGTGAGACAATTTCAGGAAGTGGGAGAGAAGAAAGAAGGACAAAAGAAGAAGCAGCCTGGCTGGCCTTTCTCTCTGAGGAACCCTTTCATGGGGCCCCCCTTTGTATTCGCCACTGCCAGATCCTTCACCAGCAGTCGGAGATGGTGGGCTCCCACACCCTCATAACCCACTTGGGGGTGGGCCTGTGCCAGATGGAGGCGGCGTGGGATTAGGAGCTCTTGGAGGAGCTGGAGCAAAAGACAGAAAGCAACTAGCAAAGGCAAGGACCAGAGCAGACGAGCAGAGAGAAAAAGAGAGAGAAAGTGAAGAAGAAGAAGATGCAGAGGAAGAGATAGATGCCAAGGGGCCTCTGCTGGAGCTGACAGAGGGAGAGACTGGAGCTGCTACAAAAGTGGGAAGTTAGGGCATTTCTCAAGACACTGTCCTGGAGCAGGAGAAGGCCAGGGAGAGTAGCCGTCCCCACCTGTTGGCATGGAGGTGGACAACCCATTTGGAGGAGGAGGTGGATGAGGGGGCTACGAAACAGAAGAAAAAAATGAATGTTTTATTCAATGACGAAAAACCAGAAGAAACCTATCAAATGCTACAATTGACCACCTTGTCAACCCAAAACATTGACCACATTGTCAACCCAAAACATTGACCCCCTTGTCAACCCAAAACATTGACCCCCTTGTCAACCCAAAACATTGACCCCCTTGTCAACCCAAAACCCCCTTATTGACATTTTTTGTTTCTAAACATAGAATTCCATATTTGGTGGACACTGGGGCCGCGGTCTCAGTGTTGAAAATATTTGCCCCGTTTGTCTCCCCCCCAAAGAAAACAACGCACACAGTTGCAGCATCTGCAATTCCCTCTGAAGAATGTTTTTTTTTTTACCTTTCCCGTGGACGTGGAGTGGGGAAAGGGCAAATGGAAACACCGATTCCTATACTCCTCTGCCTGCCCAGTGAATTAATTACGAACAAATTTGATGTCAAATTAATTTCTGTTGCCTGTACTGAAGAAGGATTGTCATTGGGATCGAGAGAAAATGGAATCTTCCCATACCTGATGAACTGTTACTATTGTTGGATTCGGGGTGAAACTTTGAACATATATTTGCTATACTACAGACATTGTTATACTCAGAAGCATAGTATATAAAGGAGTGAAGGAGACTGGTTTTTACATCAGAAGTTAATGGTTATCTGTAGGAGACAAATGGCTGTGGAATGTGTTGGTGGAAATCTTTGGATTAGGCCTCAAGGGGGTTGAGGTCAGGTCAGTTTCCCTTAAGGGAGAAACAATGGTTTATTATCCCATCACTTGGTCTTCCTGTCAGACCATAACAGATGTAAGGATTGGAGAGAAGGAGGAGTGTCTAAATTGGAGTATATATACTTGTGGTGGTGGAAACATGTGATGTCTGAATAAAGCTGTGTCGACCCTTTAGGAAGAATTAAACTTGGTTAAGCTTCTCTAGTGTCCGTCGAGTTATTTACTGTAAAAATTAGAACCTAACACTATGCTTGGCACCTGAATGACCAACATGTTGAGTGACAGCTGAGAGAGCAATCGCTCTCTTCCCCGTTGCATGCTAACTGGGAAGTGTCTGAATACCTACATTGTACTGCTGCTGTTCCCTCATTCGAAAAGGACCCTGAATACCAACAGAAATGGTCAATACAAAAAGAGAAAGTTGAGATAACTATGAAGGGGATATTAGGAGGAGACTTCGTAGCAGCTGGAGTGTCGCTGACGGATACTAAGATGGGTCTGTATGAACTCCCTGGCTCTGTTCCTCAGTGTAGCTTATCAAAAGCTCCTGGAACACAATGGAAAGATGTGGATGATCGGATGAAGAAAGTGATGGAAGCAACTGATTGGGTGGCCTTGGAAGAAGAGGGAAAGTGGTCAGCTTCAACAACTCTCTATTCCCCGTATTGGGCTACTGCAATGACAATACCAGAGAAAGAACCAATTCCTGTTGAAACCATGCGTGTGTTATTACAAGATAATTCACACATTGATTGGCTAACAGATATACCTGAAGAACGGTGGGCTCAATCAAAGACCGACATTGGATGCATGAAAGGAGCTGCACCCGTTGTGGTCGTACCATAAAGCACCCACAGACCGAAGCTCAGTGCCCTCTTAGCAAAGAAGCTGAAAAGGGTATCATTCCCAGTCCTAGTGCGTTAGTTGAAAGAGGCAGTCTGGTTCCCTGCCCAAATTTGCCCTGTAACACACCAATTTTACCTGTTAGGAAATCATCTGGTGATTAGCGTTTTGTGCAAGACCGTAGAATAGTAAACGGTGCTGTAAATGCTAGAGCACCCCTGGTGCCTAACACTTACCATTTTATCCCAGGTGCCTCCAGTTAATTGGTGCCTAACACTGTTAGCATGTTATCCCAGGTGCCTAACACTGTTAGCATGTTATCCCAGGTGCCTCCAGTTAGTTGGTGCCTCACACTGTTAGCATGTTATCCCAGGTGCCTCCAGTTAATTGGTGCCTAACAATGTTAGCATGTTATCCCAGGTGCCTCCAGGTAGTGGTTGTTGATTTAGCTCATGCTTCCTTTGTTTTTACTTCTTTTCTTCTGTTGCTCCTGGAGGGAGTATTTTGGTTCAGTATGTTGATATGTCACGAGGAGATATGTCACGAGGACGCTTGGGCATTGTTGATTTTTTGTCAAAGTTTCCCTCAGTTTCATCAAATCTAATTTTATTTTTCACATGCGCCGAGTACAACAGTTGTAGACCTTACAGCGAAATGCTTACTTACAAGCCCTTAACACTTCTTTTTCTATCAAAATGCAATTATGCCGGAGCGCCGTTAAATATTTGGGTCATGACATTACTTCTGAGGGTCGCGCCCTCTCCAAAGATAGACTAGAGGCAATTAACTAGTTCAACCGCTGCAGGACTGTGTTTATGGGAGAAAGATGGAGACGAGTGAAGTTGTGGTCTGGACTGTTTTGCCATGTTCTGATTTTGTGGCAATGTCTCCTCTGACCGTACATGTGCCTCATGCCGTGCACACAATTATTACACAGGCAAAAACGGCTCATTTGACACCTGCAAGACTATCAGAACATTCTGTTGACAATGTCCCGTGTTACTCTGAAATGATGTACAATTCTTAACCCTTCAACTCTTCTCCCTACAGCAGATGCCGGTGAAGACCATGACTGTAGTTGACTGTAGCCATAGGTTGGACTCGAGAGACACCCCCGTTAGACAATCCCGACTTAATTTCTTTGGTCGATTGCGCAGGCAGCAGAACTATTTGGCTTGACTAGAGCTTGTGTATTTTTGCCAAGGACAGTTGTTAACATTTACACTGACATATGCATTTGGTATAGAGCATTATTTTTGAAACATTGTGGAAGAATAGAGGGTTTTTGACCTCGTATAGAAAACAGATTGCACACAGTAATCTAGAGCTTGACTAGAGCATGTGTATTTTGGCAAGGACAACTCTGTTAACATTTATACTGACATATGCATTTGGTATAGTGCATTATTTTGAAACATTGTGGAAGAATAGAGGGTTTTTGGCCTCGTATAGAAAACAGATTGCACACAGTAATCTTGTTTCGTCTCTCTTACAGTCTGTCCAGCTGCCCTGTGTTTCTATAATCAAGTCAGGCACATTCTTCCTCTAACATTAACCTTTCTCTGGGGAACGCTAAGGCTGACTGCACAGCTAAAATGGCTGCTTCATCTTCTACTCCCCTCCTACAGATGCCAGCAGTTCCTGCTTCCACTAATGACATTGCTTTGCAGGCAACGGCTGATGCTTCAGAGAAGGACGCCTCGGGCGTATGGCTGGACCACTGGAGCAGACCAGCCATGCATGCCCACGTTGTACTTTCCAATTACTTGCCCCATGGTCAAGACCATGTGTCAAAAGGAGGGATGGTGGATCTTGTAAATAGATATTTATGTACAGTAGGTTTTACTGTGTTTGGGGTTGTACATGACGAAGAACGTTGAACCAAACGCTGAAACTAAAATTGATTAAACGAATTGGTGAAACATGCCTGCCATCGGTAAAGGTGCTTCCATTGGCACTGATGAGTATGAGACGCAGGTTCCACACAGTCCTGAGCCAAAGGGACCAAAGCAGTCCCTGAGTAGTGGCCCAGATGTGGATTGTCATCAGAGGAGAGCCCTGCTGGGCCCTCATAACCAAGAGGACTGATGGAATGGAACGTTTTCTAACGAGTATGACTGTCTGCAGGGCCTGGGGAAAAAGACTCAAAGACTGGCGCATTTTCTGTGCTTTTAAAACAGCTTCCAACGCAAAATATCATTGCCACATTAAATCAGAGGCGTTTATGGGATTTCCTACACCCCAGTAATACAGTGTGAAACAAAACCTATGCCCTATTCCATAGGCTCAAAGAATGTTGAAAATGCTTTAACATTTACATTTAAGTCATTTAGCAGACGCTCTTATCCAGAGCGACTTACAAATTGGTGCATTCACCTTATGACATCCAGTGGAACAGCCACTTTACAATAGTGCATCTAAATCTTTTAAGGGGGGGGGGGGGTCAGAAGGATTGCTTTATCCTATCCTAGGTATTCCTTAAAGAGGTGGGGTTTCAGGTGTCTCCGGAAGGTGGTGATTGACTCCGCTGTCCTGGCGTCGTGAGGGAGTTCGTTCCACCATTGGGGTGCCAGAGCAGCGAACAGTTTTGACTGGGCTGAGCGGGAACTGTACTTCCTCAGTGGTAGGGAGGCGAGCAGGCCAGAGGTGGATGAACGCAGTGCCCTTGTTTGGGTGTAGGGCCTGATCAGAGCCTGAAGGTACTGAGGTGCCGTTCCCCTCACAGCTCCGTAGGCAAGCACCATGGTCTTGTAGCGGATGCGAGCTTTCTGTATTCACCCACCCAACTGTAACTTGTTAGGTATAGACTTGTTAACTAAACTTAATGTTACAATGTATTGTACCCCAGGTGGAGTTTTTGTTGATATCCCAAACGATGAGATATTAAACCAATGAGTAAGCAGGCAAATTGAACCCCTCCCCCAGGAGGAGTGGGGACTGTCTCCCAGTCTATTGTCTCAGGTGCCAGACTCATTATGGACAGAGCACTCCAATGACAGCGGAATGATAGGCAGTGCCAGCCCAGTTATAGTAACTGTTGACCCCAGAAAGAAACTCTAGTCTCGAGAGTTACCTTAAAAAGGAAGCTCCCTCCAAAGTTGACATCTCCCCTTCTGAATTGGCTGGTGTATTTATAATTCCGGTACATTACATATCAATCTCAAAATAAGACATTTAATGAGTGCGAAGCAGAAAGTAACATTGTTAGGTTAGACTAAAATGTAAACAATGCCTTCCAATAAGGAGAAAGTTTTCATGTTTGTTTTGTTTGTTTTTAAACCTTACAATAGGGGTAAAAGCAGAACATAGTTTGAGTGTGATCTATGTGCATTAGCAGTAGTGATTGAGAGGGTCTTTCCTACCGGGAAGAAAGGGAGGGTCCTAGTTGAAGGAAAAATATATGGAGACTAGTGAAAGTAACAAAGTGAATGGTAATATTAGTTGTTTTCAGATAGCACTCTAATAATGCAGAATTTTAATAATTTGAAGAAGAACATTCCAATAGAAGGTCACATGACAAACAGGGGGATTGAGCATTGGGACTGATATTAAACTAGATGCTGCCATCTGGTGTTTGGGTTAAAGATAAGCTTCCTGTGGACAAACAGATAAGCCGCCAGTGAAAGTGAGTGGTACTTACTGAACTTAAACAGGCTGTAAGGAACAGTGGGAAAATGTATTTAAGATACGTTTTTGACCATTTCCAATTATTATTATTTAATTTGATAGTTTGAATATACTAGTGATTTAAATAAGGTAATTTCATCTAAAACAATAATCTGTTTCCATGACGTGGAACACTGTCCAGAATTCGAGTAGATCCAAGTAAATGTTTTAGTACCGAATACTGATCTGATAAGTCAGCACCAACTTTTTGAAGGCCCTATTGTATTTGTTAGTCAAAATGTAAAACCTGTTGTTTAGTTGACGTCACAGAGAGTTAAGTACAGAACAGTTCAATGCAAACCCGATTGTGGTAAGCGCTAACGAAACAACACATTCCCTGCTCCTCCGATTCCATCGAATCTGCATTTTCCCAAAATTCCTCCAGGATTTTACAGCGCAATGAGCGTTGGGGATTCTTTCCTTGAACATCGGAGCCAATCTTGTCACCTACTTACACATCCATAATCCCTTGCAGTCCTTATCTTATTTTACAACTATACATACACCAGTCAAACTCAATCAATCCCAGATAAAGTATTTGAAATGATTTCAGTCACAATGTCCATAATGTTAATGTAATACTAGGTATGTTAAAGCAACATAAAAACTAAATTTAAAAAGCTTGCTCATCAAATAATTGTTATCAGTAATTAGGAGCCAGCTTTTGCCATGTGCTTTCATTGTTTAATTGTGTGTGAATGTACAGTGCATTCAGAAAGTATTCAGACCCCTTGATTTTTTCACATCACAGCCTTATTCTAAAATGATTAAATCAAATATTTTCTTCATCAACCTACCCCAACCTACCCCGTAATGACAAAGCAAAAACATGTTTTACAAATCTTTGCAAATTTATTTAAAAAAAAGATGTGCCTTATTTACATAAGTATTCAGACCCACTGCTATGGGACTCAAAATTGAGCTCAGGTGCATCCTGTTTCCATTGATCATCCTTGAAATGTTTCTACAATTTGATTGGAGTCCACCTGTGGTAAAATCAATTGATTGGACATGATTTGGAAAGGCACACGCCTACCTATTTAAGGTCCCACAGTTGACAGTGTATGTCAGAGCAAAAACCAAGCCATGAGGTCGAAGGAATTGTCCGAGAGCTCCGAGACAGGATTGTGTGGAGGCACAGATCTGGGGAAGGGTACCAAAAAATGTCTGCAGCATTTTAAGATCCCCAAGAACACAGTGGCCTCCATCATTCTTAAATGGAAGAAGTTTGGAACCACCAAGGCACTTCCTAGATCTGGCCGCCCGAACAAACTGAGGTCTGGGCAGAAGGGCCTTGGTCTCGGAAGTGACCAAGAACCTGATGGTCACGTTAACAGAGCTCCAGAGTTCCTCTGTGGCAATGGGAGAACCTTCCAGAAGGACAACCATCTCTGCAGCACTCCTTTATGGTAGAGTAGCCAGACGGAAGCCACTCCTTCCTGTATATGTACTACTACTACTACTATGCCAATTCCAAGTCTATATTTGTCAAAAAAATTATGAATTCCAAGTCTATATGTCAAAAAAATGATGATAGTTGAGAATATTTAGGACAGTACCTCAGTGAATCTGCTATCTGGAACAGCCCCCAGGGAAGGGGCAAGTGTAGGGTGAAGTTGCTCCTAGATGCTGATCTTGTGTCAATTTAGCATTTTCCCCACTAATGCTAAAATATAGGATTTGGGGGAGAGGAACCTGATCCTACACCTGTCAGGTGTGTATGCATACAACACTATGATTTCAGACTATTTAAAGCCACAATCGTTGCTTTCAAAAACCACAGTAACCACTCTCAAAAATCATAGTAACCACTCTCAAAAACCATTCTGTGCTCCCAACTCCTCTGGGTGGAAAGGAAATTAGGGATAACTAGCCAGTTGCACAACTAAATGCCTTCAACCTTCTGCATTTAACCCCTCTGAATCACAGAGGTGCGGCGGGCTGCCTTAATCCACTTCATGTGTGCCCAGGGAGCAGTTGTTGTTGGGGGCTAACTGGCTGGCTCAAGGGCAGGACAGCAGATTTTCTTCTACCATTTGCAGACTCAGGGATTCGAATGAGCGATCTTTCGGTTACTGGTCGAACGCTCTTAACCGCTAGGCTACCTGCCGCCCTCTGTGTTTTTCTGCAAGTGTGTGAGTGTTTGTCTCTCTCTCTCTCTCTCTGGGGGTTAGATTGTAAGTATAACAACAAATTGATGTCTTCTGCAAGTTAAACAAGTACTTCTCTATTCATAGACAGAGCTGGAATCATCCTGAGGCCATTCAGCACAGAGTACATCACCTGCAGGATGTCCATGTCCTTTCTTATGTTTCAACATGGCTACTAAATAGGTGAATGTCTCCCTGCATATATCACAGCTGTAAGGCTTCTCTCCAGTGTGAGTGCGCTTGTGTACAGCCAGTGCGTCGGTTCGGGAAAACCTCTTCCCACACTGATCACAGGCGTGAGGCTTCTCTCCAGTATGAGTTCTCTTGTGTGCAGCCAGGTTTTGTGACCGACTGAAGCTCTTCCCACAGACAAAGCATGGGTAAGGTTTCTCCCCGGTGTGTGTTCGCTGGTGAGTTACCAAAGAATTGGACTGAGAAAACCTCCTCCCACATTGATCGCAGACGTAAGGCAGCTCTCCAGTGTGCACACGCTGGTGTGTTGTTAAACCTTGGCGGAATATGAAGCTCCTGCCACAGTCGGAGCAGTGGTACGGTTTCACTCCTTGGTGTATCTTCATGTGAGTTCTGAAGTTGCTTGGATGGTTGAAGGTCTTCCCGCATAGCTCACAGACAATGGACTTGTCTTTACTGTGCCTTTTCTGGTGTTTCTTCAGATATATTGGATGAGAGAAACAATGACCACACTCAGAACAGCGGTAAGGTCTCTCTCTCGGGTTGTGCATCAGCTGGTGAAATTTGAGACTACCTTTAGTGGCAAAACCCGCCCCACATTCTGAGCAGCTGAAGGGCTTTTCTTCAGTGGGCTTGTGTTTAAACTTGTGTGATTTCAGTAAGCAGGCTTGAATGAACCGCATTCCGCAGACGGAACATTGGAATGGTTTTTCTTCAGTATGCATTCTCATATGGAAATTAAAGGATGCTAAAATACAAAACTTCTTCTCGCAGTAGGAGCATTGGTAAGGCCTTTCTGCGGCAGGCATGTGTGTTTGTGAGTGTGCTTTTAAAGTGGATTTCTGAGCAAAACTTTTCTTGCACTTGGAGCATTGAAATGGTTTTTCTCCGGTGTGTATCCTTTGATGGTTTTTGAAGGTTGATAAAAAACTGTAGCTCTTCCCGCAGTCAGAGCAGTGGTAAGACCTTTCTGTGGGAGGCTCATGTACCGTTTTCTCATGTATTTTTCGATAGTGGTTCTTTGCAAAACCTTTCCCACACTTGGAGCATTGGAATGGTTTATTTTCGGTGTGGGTGCATTGATGGATTTTCAAGCCTGATAAAACACTGAAAGTCTTTCCGCAGTCATAGCAGTGGTGAGGTTTCTTCCCTGCATGTCTCTGCGGTTGTTTATTGAGGTGTTTTGATGTGGGGAGACTCCAGTCTGTGTTGTCGGCATGAGGTTGTTGTTGAGGCTCCCCAGAAGATCCATGGTTGCCACGTCTCTCTCCTGTGTGAAAGATACAAACAGACAGTGAATACAGTTTGTCCAACAGAAGAAAGTGACATCATATTGAGGTATTAGTGACTTCTGGAAATATTCAGACCCCTTGACCTTTTGTTACGGTACAGCATTATTCTAAAATGGATTCAATAAGATTAGGCGCACATTTGTGGCCTGCTGGAGGTCATTTTGCAGGGTGCTGGCAGTGCACCTCCTTGCACAAAGGCGGAGGTAGCGGTCCTGCTGCTGGGTTGTTGCCCTCCTACGGCCTCCTCCACGTCTCCTGATGTACTGGCCTGTCTCCTGGTAGCGCCTCCATGCTCTGGACACTACGCTGACAGACACAGCAAACCTTTTTGCCACAGCTCGCATTGATGTGCCATCCTGGATGAACTGCACTACCTGAGCCACTTGTGTGGGTTGTAGACTCTGTCTCATGCTACCACTAGAGTGAGAGCACCGCCAGCATTCAAAAGTGACCCTGCAGAATCACTCCTTTTTTGGGGGTGTCTTGCTAATTGCCTATAATTTCCACCTTTTGTCTATTCCATTTGCACAACAGCATGTGAAATTTATTGTCAATCAGTGTTGCTTCCTAAGTGGAGAGTTTGATTTCACAGAAGTGTGATTGACTTGGAATTACATTTTGTTGTTTAAGTGTTCCCTTTATTTTTGAGCAGTGTATATAGTGGCCTCCATCATTATATATATATAAGCAAACATTTCTAATAAGCTGTTTTGCTTTGTCATTATGGGGTATTGTGATGTCATTATGGGGTATTATGATGTCATTATGGGGTATTGTGTGTAGATTGATGAGGGGAAAACGATTTAATCAATTTCAGAATAAGGCTGTAACCTAACAAAATGTAAAAATTTGAGGGGTCTGAATATCTTCAGAAAGTGCCTTCAGAAAGTATTCACACCCTTTATCTTTTCCACATATTTTGTGTTACAGCATGAATTTACACACAATACCCCATCATGTCAAAGTGGGATTATCTTTTTAGAGTTTTTTACAAATTAATTTTAAATGAAAAGCTTAAAAATGTCCTCAGTCAATAAGTATTCAACCAATGTGTTATGGCAGGCGTAAATAAGTTTAGGAATAAAAATTAATAAATAATACCCCTTTGAGCCTGGTGAATATCCCTTTGAGCCTGGTGAAGTTATTAATTACACTTTGGATGGTGTATCAATACACCCAGTCACTACAAATATCAGTGGTGGAAAAAGTACCCAATTGTCATACTTGAGTAAAAGTAAAGATACCTTAATAGAAAATGACTCAAGTAAAAGTCACCCAGTAAATTACTACTTGAGTTTAAGTCAAAAAGTATTTTGTTTTCTATATACTTAAAACTTCTACTTGGTCACAATCCCGGATCCGGGAGCACCCCCATCAGTAAAAAAGCTGACTAGCATAGCCTAGCATAGCGTCACAAGTAAATACTAGCATCTAAATATCATTAAATCACAAGTCCAAGACACCAGATGAAAGATACACATCTTGTGAATCCAGCCATCATTTCTGTTTTTTAAAATGTTTTACAGGGAAGACACTATGTATTTCTATTAGCTAACCACGATAGCAAAAGACACAACTTTTTTTTCTCCACCATTTTTTTCCTGCATAGGTAGCTATCACAATTTCGACCAAATAAAGATATAAATAGTCACTAACCAAGAAACAACTTCATCAGATGACAGTCTGATAACATATTTATTGAATAGCATATGTTTTGTTAGAAAAATGTGCATATTTCAGGTATAAATCATAGTTTACCATTGCAGCCACCATCACAACTCTCACCAAAGCAACTAGAATAACTACAGAGACCAATGTGAATTACCTAAATACTCATCATAAAACATTTATGAAAAATACACAGCGTACAGCAAATGAAAGACAAAGATCTTGTGAATCCCGCCAATATTTCAGATTTTTTAAGTGTTTTACAGCGAAAACACAATATAGCATTATATTAGCTTACTACAATAGCCAACCACACAACAGCATTGATTCAAGCCAACAATAGCGATAACGAATAAACCAGCAAAAGATATTCATTTTTTCACTAACCTTCTCAAACTTCTTCAGATGACAGTCCTATAACATCATATTACACAATACATATAGAGTTTGTCGAAAATGTGCATATTTAGCGGCACAAATCGTGGTTATACAATGAGAATAGTAGCCAAGCTGCCAACAATATGTCGGGAGAAATCTTGGGAGAGGCACCTAATCTAATCAGTAACTAATCATAAACTTGACTCAAAAATACAGGTTGGACAGCAAATGAAAGATACATTAGTTCTTAATGCAACCGCTGTGTTAGATTTTTAAAATTAACGTTACTACGACATACAGCGTGCGTTAAAGCGAGACCGCACCGAAATTAATGGCGGAATATGAGTTTTACATTTTTCAACAGAACAACGAATTATCATAAATAGTTCTTACTTTTTGATGAGCTCCCATCAGAATCTTGGGCAAGTTGTCCTTTGTCCAAAAGAATCGTTGCTCGGTTGTAGATTGTCGCCTTCAACGTTGGAATTAGCAGTAAACATTAGCCATGTGGCCCAGACGTGCCCAACTCACTAGAACGCAGCACAAATAAATATCCGAAAATCGCAATATACTGATATAAACTGATATAACTCGGTTTAAAATAACAACATTATGATGTCTTTAACACCTATATCGAATAAAATCAGAGCCGGATATATCTAAGGGCTATAACGGGAGCTTTCTAGAACGCCATCCTGAGGTCTGTCTTGCGTCATGGCGAATGAAGGAAAGACTGAACCCCACGTTCCCAGTCCATTTATATGGCCTCAGATCTGCCTAGCAACTCCATTCCAATTCTCACTATTTGCTGACATCCAGGGGAAGGCGTATGCAGTGCATCTCAACCAATAGAATACATGCAAATTAATAAACTGACCTCAGAACAGCCTGGCTAATTTCAGATTTCTCACTTGCTGACAGGAAGATTGCTCCAACTCGAGTTCTGTTTTACTCACAGATATAATTCAAACGGTTTTAGAAACTAGAGTGTTTTCTATCCAATAGTAATAATAATATGCATATTGTACGAGCAAGAATTGAGTACAAGGCAGTTTAATTTGGGAACTAAATTTTTACAAAGTGCAAACAGCACCCCCTATTGAGAAAAGGTTTTAAATATCAAGAGTAAAAGTATGAATCATTTAAAATCCCTTATATTAAGCAAACCAGACGGCACAATGTTGTTGTTGTTTTTTTACAGATAGCCAGGGGCACACCAACACTCAGACAATTTACAACCGATGCATTTGTGTTTGGTGAGTCCGCCAGATCAGAGGCAGTAGGTATGACCAGGGATGTGTGAATTGGACAATTTCCTGTCCTACTAAGCATTCAAAATGTAACAAGTACTTTTGGGTGTCAGTGAAAATGTAAGGAGTAAAAGGTACATTATTTTCTTTAGGAATGTAGTGAAGTAAAAGTAGGTTGTCAAAAATATAAAATAGTAAAGTACAGATACCCCAAAAAACAACTTAAGTATAAATACCTTGAAGTAATACTTAAGTACTTTACACCACTGACAAATATACAGGTGTCCTTCCTAACGTGGTTGCCGGAGAGGAAGGAAACCGCTTAGGGATTTCACCATGAGACCACCATGGTGAATTTAAAACAAAAACTTGAATGGCTGTGATAGGAGAAAACTGAGGATGGATCAACAACATTGTAGTTACTCCACAATACTAACCTAAATGACAGGGTGAAAAGAAGGAAGCCTGTACAGGCTCTGCATCTGGCCTCGTACTCCTAGACCTTATTGCCGCTTTTGACACCATCGATCACCAGATTATTTTGGAGAGATTGGAAACCCTAATTGGTCTACATAGACAAGTTCTTGATTGGTTGTCGGAAATAATTGATAGTTTCGTTGTTCCTCAAGGTTCCGTTTTAGGACCACTATTTTTCACTATATATTCTATTTCCTGGTGATGTCATTCGGAAACACAATGTCAACTTTCACTGCTATGCGGACGACACACAGCTGTACATTTCAATGAAACATGTTGAAGCCCCATGTAGTCATGGCTTTATGTAGTACTGTGCGCCTCCCATAGTCTGTTCTGGACTAAAACAGACACCTCGGTGCATTCAGCACGTCAAACATTCTTACAAAAACAAGTCGTGATGAAGTTAACCTCTCTGAACAGTAGTCCAGGTGCCTTACCAGGAGGGAGGGGGGGTGCAGTGGCAGAAAGGGAGGGCAGACAGAGTCACAGTAGAAATATAAAAAGTGGGAGACAATGGAGCAAAAGTGGGGGAGGATAGACAGAGAGATGGGGCAAAGGTAAAGAGAGAGAGGTAATGGAGTGATGTGAGAGAGGGAGGAAAGACAGAGAGATGGGCAGAGGCAAAAATAGAGGTAATGGAGTTATTGAGAAAGGGAGGATGAGGCAGAGGAAAAGAGAGAGGTAATGGAGTGATGTTAAAGAGAGGTAATGGAGTGATGTGAGAGGATAGACAGAGAAGGGGCAGAGAAGGGGCAGAGGCAGAGAGAAAGGTAATGGAGTGATGTTAGAGGGAGAGGTAATGGAGTGATAATAGAGAGGTAATGGAGTGATGTGAGAGGATAGACAGAGAAGGGGCAGAGATGGGGCAGAGGCAGAGAGAGAGCTAATGGAGTGATGTTAGAGGGAGAGCTAATGGAGTGATGTTAGAGGGAGAGGTAATGGAGTGATGTTAGAGGGAGAGGTAATGGAGTGATGTTAGAGGGAGAGGTAATGGAGTGATGTTAGAGGGAGAGCTAATGGAGTGATGTTAGAGGGAGAGCTAATGGAGTGATGTTAGAGGGAGAGCTAATGGAGTGATGTTAGAGGGAGAGCTAATGGAGTGATGTTAGAGGGAGAGGTAATTGAGTGATGTTAGAGGGAGAGGTAATGGAGTGATGTTAGAGGGAGAGGTAATGGAGTGATGTTAGAGGGAGAGGTAATGGAGTGATGTTAGAGGGCAGGGGGAGTGCATTACACGTCGCTGTCCTCTAAGTTTTACGATTCTACAATGAAGGCATTTAATGTAAAACCTTTGCATTTTAAGTAAGCATTTCACAGTAATACCTGTTGTATTCGGCGCATGTGAAACATACATTGATTGGATTTGTCAATGTCCTCTGTTAACGATTCTACAATGTTACACACAAAGGTGTTGATGCAAATTAGAAAACGTTGATATCAGACTGTACTGTAATGTTAGACAACAACACTTCACAATGGTCCTTAGAACCAAAACAAAAGGTATCCTGCTGCACTTACTTTGATGAATCACGTCTCCTTCCTCCTCCTCGTCTCCTCCTCCAGCAGTTCCTCTCAACCCTGGTGTTTTCCTGCAGTCGACCAGCCACACAGACACCCTCTTCAGACCCAGCAGTAAGGCGCTACCAGGAGAGGACAGAGAGGGGGCCCCACTCACTCTCTTCTCCCTCTGCTCTGGTGTGTGTCTCTCTGGAGCTGGCTCCACCTCCAGCCCTTTGCTAGGCAACAAATCCCTGTCCTCCTCATTCCATTCTTCATCGCAGTCTGCAGCATTGTCATCAAAGGACTGGCTGGGACTCATGCGCTCCGCCTCCAGCCTTTTGCTAGGTAACCAATCCATGTCCTTCTGGTTCTCATCTTCATCACAGTCTACAGCATCATCATCAATGGATTGGCTGGGACTCAAAGGTCCACCGATACCATCCTCCTGTATCTTTCTGATGTCCTCTTTCAGTTGGAGTAACCAAGACATTCCCTGCTCCTCCGATTCCATTGAATCTGCATTTTTCCCAAGTTCCTCCAGGATTTTACGGCACAATGAGTGATGGTGATTCTTTCCTTGACCATCGGAGCCATCCTTGCCACCTATTCCACTGCGTTCACACAGGCAGCGTAAATTGTCCTTGGTTAAAGTGTATAAACTCTGTTCCATTTTATCCATCAACGTTTCCCTCTCTCCACTCATATTGTCCTGCTCACGTGGCAACAACAGCAATGAGGTCAATGTCAAGACAGATATAGTCCAGTTAGATGACCTGTAATGAAAATAAAATGAAAGATTAGAACACATTAGTGCTGACCCCATTTAGTCAACTGGTCCATTGTTTGGCTGTTGGTCAACAGAGATTTCTTTAGTTGAGCAGTAGCAAAAAAATTATAATAATCATGGTGTACAAGACACCTTTCTGATTGGCTCCTGTCTGAGTGGACTGATCCATTGTGGAGACCGTGAGGATGGCACAGTCCATCAGTCTAAGACGTGTGCTACTGTAATTACATATGGTTATATTGTCAGAACAACACCAATAAAAATATGTTTTATAACAAATGCGTTGTTTCAATATGTTGCAATGTGTAGGGGGTCGGGAGTCTGGAGGAGACAGACATGTAGCTTTTCTAAGCCAGTCGAAATCATGAATCAGCTGGCATCATTTTTATGTAGATACAAAAAGTCAATTAAAAAAAGGTACAACAAAGCCAGTTTTTGGAGGATGTATTGGCATGATTTGCCAGCCCTCGAAGACACCTGTGACAATATATCCTCCAAACACCGGCTTCTCTGGCATTATCACTTAATTTGTTATACAAGTCTTTGGATATACTCTGGTCATTATTTAAACTGGCTTGCCAGCTAGCTAGCAAGTAACGAACCTGGCTGACATTTACTAAATGTGTTTTTAAACGGATGGTTTTACTGGTGTTAAAATAGATAAAGTATGTTATTTGGAGCACAGGGCTGCTGATGTCATGCAGAGGCTGTCGTTTTGTGTTTACAATTTTTCAGAACGACAAGTTTGATGTCGGACGACAATAGAATGTTCATGATGTTGCTACGACAACTGTCTACACAGACATGTCGATAGACGGACTGTAAACCAGCCTTTATGCTTTTGGCAGATTTAATAACATAGCGTTCAACAATGTAATGTCGACATGAAAATGTTATTCGGTTCATCGTAAAAGTTTAAATAGAGAATTTTCCAATCTTCTAAAGTTACTTGGATAGTTATCTACGTTAGCTAACACCGTTCAACAAAACTTTTCGGGTGTTTGTCGCCACCTCACAAACCGGGAATTAAACAAGTGATTATCAAATGAAAGCCCTGAACATTAGCTAATCGTAAACGGGGTTAATAATGTGGTGTACATAAACTCGGCTCCAGTATAACTATGACCGTAACCTTTGTTACCTACCTGATACAGTAGAAAGGCTACAGTAACATTAGCACGTTTCTGTCCACGTGGGAAAGAAGTAACGTTATATCTCCTGACTTTCGTTTGATGTTCCTTTGACAACGTAGTTCTAATGTCAGTTTTCAGTTGTAGTTTGAAAGTAAAGTAGAATATCCAGCTATGCTTGAAGACTTATCTAGATAGCTAACTCTTCCTAGTCTAATGTTACTTCCAACTTCATCACACACAAACCAGAGTAGTCGAGTATCGATAGCGATAACCATGATTAAAAGCTTCTTCTTCGGGTTTGATGACGAACTGCATCCAAAAAGGTGTTTTGCCACAAACAGGATGAAAATAAATATCTCAAAATTGATATGGATAAAATCATACTGACTACCCAAAAATCATTCAACATGATCGTTGCTTTATCTGTTAAAATCAATAAATCGGATCATTCCTGCAATATGGTTCCTTTTTACTTATTAGGTGCATAATCCTAACAGGCTGGAAATTTGGAGCCCAAATTAGCCATAGCACTGTGAGTAAGCAAGATTGAGCTAGCATAATGGTGAACACTTGAACAGGATTTTAACTTCTCTATCAAACATTTGGTTAATTTTCTCTATAATTGAGGAGTAACAGGGTGAAAACGAATGAGTTGGATGTACAGACTAACATCATGAAACATGGACAAATAGATACAACTGGGTGTTTATATTTATTTCGTTTTGCACCATTGTTTTCCCACCAAAGAAATAATAACACTTCCTGAATGTGGTGTCATTTTAGGAAGGGTTTGCTTTCTTAAAGGAGAATTACAACACTTCCTGAATGTGGTGTCATTTTAGGAAGGGTTTGCTTTCTTAAAGGAGAATTACAACACTTCCTGAATGTGGTGTCATTTTAGGAAGGGTTTGCTTTCTTAAA
>NW_026602357.1:0-19553 GCF_029448725.1 Salvelinus fontinalis | reverse complement strand
GCTGATGGCTTTCTTGCGCAATCCATCAGGTCCTAAGAGGGGTGACCAATCAATGCCAAGAGGGGTGACCAATCAATGCAATTACTCCCGAGTTACACAATCCACTCAGTCTCTCCTACATTGTACATGGAACAACATTTTTTTTTACATTCTCACTGCAAGCTCCCTGGAAACACAGTGCCATTATAGACTTCCACTTGGTCCCATGCAGGTCTGGCGGGTTGGCCATTGAGTTCTCACAGACCCCTGCAGCATTTCAATTAGGCTCAGAAAAACAATTTACTTAAGAGCGGCTGGCATGTACAACTTTTAATAGTTTGCTGTCTCTTGTGAACGCTAGCTCCTGATGGTACAACTAAACCTATTCTCTGGTGGAGCTGTCATCCAATAATCCAAATTATCCATTGGCTATTCTTTAACATAAATACAACCAGCCAAAGGGAGTGTCTGAAGTGTGAGATTCGAGTATGCAGGGAAATCGCTGTTTATAACACAGGAAATTAAGCAACTATTAGAAAAAAAGACAGAGGGACAAATTGCTGGCTGCCCCCACCAAAACATTCCAGTTTGTTTTACAAGAACATAATCCCCAAAGACATAAACAACTGGTATTCAAAATGTATTACTGTCAAAACTGCACTTTTTCTGAAGTTGTTTTACTTCCTCCTCCTTAGTAATACGTACAGCTGGCATGGAGACAGGACGGGAGTGATGGAACCGTATCATCTAGGCTTCTATTTGTTGACTGTTTCTACCATGCATGCCAGTGGGCTGTACATTTTAATAATCATACCAAACGGTATTTGCCCATCATAGACATACAGGACACATTGGCCTGCGTATACTGCATGTTTACACCAATAACCACGTTTCTATCCAAGCCTTTCCTGCGGATGAGTTACCTGACGCTTGAAAAGAGTCACGACCGGGCTGATGAAAACATGAAATGGCGGTTTAATTTTATAAATGCAAACAGACAATTTGTTCATTCGACATCGAGGGATCTTTTTGTGTCGGTAAAATTGTTTATGCGAGAAATAGCGATGAAAACGCCTTTATGCACAAATATTGATAACCATCAATATTTGGCGCCGACGGAGCAAAATATTGCGAATAGCTTGTACTATTTTTTACATTTTTTACAGCTCAGGAAATGTTTTGTGTCATTACATACAGCCAGGAAGAACAATTTGATATTAGAGTGGCGGTAACTCACCAGAAGTACCAGCATTACGACCAGGAATACGACTTCCCTGGAGCAGATCCTTTGTTCTCTCTCCCCAGAGCAATTTTACTTATTCCAGAGGCCGACCCAAAACATCGCCGGCGGAAGACAGGCACTTGAGGCGGCCTGCTGGTTCGACTTAGGAGGCACGCACACCACCCATCACTTACGAGTATATTACTCGCTAATGTTCAGTCTTTGGATAACAAAGTTGATGAGCTTAGAGCAAGGATTTCTTTCCAGAGACACATCGGAGCCTATAACATACTTTGTTTCACGGAAACATGGCTCTCTCGGAATACTTTGTTAGAGTCAGTTAACCCAGCAGGATTCTCAGTACATTGCGCAGTGTCACGTTCCTGACCTATTTATGTTAGTTTTTGTGTGTTAGTTGGTCAGGACGTGAGGTTGGGTGGGCATTCTATGTTATCTGTTTCTATGTTGGTTTTGGTTTGCCTGGTATGGCTCTTGATTAGAGGCAGGTGGTTTGCGTTTGCCTCTAATTAAGAGTCATATTTAGGTAGGGCATTCTCACTGTTTGTTTGTGGGTGATTGTCTCCTGTGTCCGTATGTTATGTTCGTACCACATGGGACTGTAGCGTTTGTTTGTTTCGTTTTCGTTTCGATGTCGTCTGTTTCCTGTACGTAAGTTTATGTTTAGTTATGTAAGTTTATGTTCAGGTCTCGTCAACGTCGTTTTCTTGTTTTGTAGTTTGAAAGTGTTTTGTTTCGTTTCGTGTTGCCATCTTTATCGTTGTTCTAATAAAGATGGCTTATTTCCCGCAAGCTGCGTTTTGGTCTGAAGATCCTTCTCTCCTCACCTCGTCCGAGGATGAGGAGAGCAACACCCGTTACAGAATCACCCACCACGCTAAGACCAAGCGGCAAAGGGAAACTAAACGGAGTAAAGGATAGGAGAGAAACAAGGATTTCTGGACTTGGGAGGAAATATTGGACGGGAGAGGTCCATGGGCACAGCAGGGAGAATATCGCCGTCCCAAAGCTGAGCTGGAGGCACGGAGGAGAGCAGAGGCTACCGGGGAGAGGAACCGGAGCTATGAGGGAACGCGTCTGGCACGGAAGCCGAAAAAGCCCGTAAGTAATTCCCAAAAATGTCTTGGGGGGGGGCTAGGAGATGGTGGGCCAAGGGCAGGTAGGAGACCTGCGCCCACTTCCCAGGCTTACCGTGGAGAGCGGGAGTACGGGCAGGCGCCGTGTTACGCAGTAGAGCGCACGGTGTCTCCTGTACGAGTGCATAGCCCAGTGCGGGTTATTCCACCTCCCCGCACTGGTAGGGCTAGATTGAGTATTGAGCCAGGTGTCATGAGGCCGGCTCAACGCGTCTGGTCTCCAGTGCGTCTCCTCGGGCCGGCATACATGGCACCTGCTTTACGCATGGTTTCCCCGGTTCGCCTACATAGGCCGGTGCGGGTTATTCCACCTCCCCGCACTGGTCGGGCAACCGGGAGCATTCAACCAGGTAAGGTTGGGCAGGCTCAATGCTCAAGAGTGCCAGTACGCCTCCACGGTCCGGTATTTCCGGCACCACCTCCCCGCCCCAGCCTAGTACCTACAGTGTGTACACTACGCACTAGGCTACCAGTGCGTATCCTGAGCCCTGTTCCTCCTCCACGCACTCTCCCTGTAGTGCGTGTATCTAGCCCGGTGCCTCCAGTTCCGGCCCCACGCACTAAGCTACCAGTGCGTCTCCAGAGCCCTGTACAAACTGTATCTTCTCCCCCTACTAATCCTGATGTGCTTGTCCTCAGCCCGGCGTCACCAGTGCCGGTACCACGCATCAGGGATAGAGTAGGCTTTGAGAATACAGTGTGCCCTGTCCCTGCTCCCCGCACTAGTAGGAAGGTGCTTATCATTAGCACGGTGCCTCCAGTTCCGGCACCACGCACCAGGTCTACAGTGCACCGTATCCGGCCAGAGCCATCCGTCTCCCCAGCGCCATCTGAGCCATCCGTCTCCCCAGCGCCATCTGAGCCATCCGTCTCCCCAGCGCCATCTGAGCCATCCGTCTCCCCAGCGCCGTCTGAGCCATCCGTCTGCCATGAGCCTGCAAAGCCGCCCGTCTGCCATGAGCCTACAGAGCCGTCAGCCAGACAGGAGCCGCTAGAGCCGTCAGCCAGACAGGAGCCGCTAGAGCCGTCAGCCAGACAGGATCCGCCAGAGCCGCCAACCAGACAGGATCTGCCAGAGCCGCCAACCAGACAGGATCTGCCAGAGCCGCCAACCAGACAGGATCTGCCAGAGCCGCCAACCAGACAGGATCTGCCAGAGCCGCCAGCGAGCCATGAGCAGCCAGAGCCGTCAGAGAGCCATGAGCAGCCAGAGCCGTCAGAGAGCCATGAGCAGCCAGAGCCGTCAGAGCGCCATGAGCAGCCAGAGCCGTCAGAGCGCCATGAGCAGCCAGAGCCGTCAGAGCGCCATGAGCAGCCAGAGCCGTCAGCCTGCCATGAGCGTCGAGAGCCGTCAGCCTGCCATGAGCGTCGAGAGCCGTCAGCCTGCCATGAGCGTCGAGAGCCGTCAGCCAGCCATGAGCGTCGAGAGCCGTCAGCCAGCCATGAGCGTCGAGATTCGTCAGTCAGCCATGAGCTGCCCTTCAGCCTGAAAAGGCTAGTTACCCAGAACTGCCCATCAGTCCAGAGCTGTCTCTCTGTCCGGAGCTGCCTTTCAGTCCGGAGTTGCCCCTCTATCCTGATCTCCCTCTCTATCTTCATCTACCTTTATATTCTTATCTATCCCTCTGTCTTGGTTTATCTCTCTGTCCCGGTGTTGTCATTATTAGATATGTTATTAAGAGGATTTTGTGGGGGAAAAAAGAGGTTGGACATTCTTGGAGGGAGGAAGTTAGGATGGATTATGGTGGGGTGGGAACCGCGCCCGGAGCCTGAGCCACCACCGTGGTTAGATGCCCACCCAGACCCTCCCCTAGACTTTGTGCTGGTGCGTCCGGAGTGCGCACCTTGTGGGGGGGGTACTGTCACGTTCCTGACCTATTTATGTTAGTTTTTGTGTGTTAGTTGGTCAGGACGTGAGGTTGGGTGGGCATTCTATGTTATCTGTTTCTATGTTGGTTTTGGTTTGCCTGGTATGGCTCTTGATTAGAGGCAGGTGGTTTGCGTTTGCCTCTAATTAAGAGTCATATTTAGGTAGGGCATTCTCACTGTTTGTTTGTGGGTGATTGTCTCCTGTGTCCATATGTTATGTTCGTACCACATGGGACTGTAGCGTTTGTTTGTTTCGTTTTCGTTTCGATGTCGTCTGTTTCCTGTACGTAAGTTTATGTTTAGTTATGTAAGTTTATGTTCAGGTCTCGTCAACGTCGTTTTCTTGTTTTGTAGTTTGAAAGTGTTTTGTTTCGTTTCGTGTTGCCATCTTTATCGTTGTTCTAATAAAGATGGCTTATTTCCCGCAAGCTGCGTTTTGGTCTGAAGATCCTTCTCTCCTCACCTCGTCCGAGGATGAGGAGAGCAACACCCGTTACACGCAGTCAGGAATAAATATCTCTCCGGGAAGCAGAAGGGCGGGGGTGTGTGTTTCATGATTAACAACTCATGGTGTAATTCTAGGAAAATACAGGAACTCAAGTAATTTTGTTCACCCGACCTAGAATACCTCACAATTAAATGCCGACCATATTATCTCCCAAGATAATTCTCCTCCATCATCGCCATGGCCGTTTACATCCCACCTCAAGCCGAAACCTTGACGGCCCTTAAAGAACTTCACTGGACTTCATGCAAAGTGGAAATCACATATCTTGAGGCTGCATTTATTGTAGCTGGGGATTTTAACAAAGCAAATCTGAGGACTAGGCTGCCAAAATTCTATCAACATAATGACTGTCCTACCCAGGCTACTAAGACTCTCGACCACTGCTATTCAAACTTCCTGTAACAGTCCTGACCTATTTATGTTAGTTTTTATGTGTTTATGGTCAGGGCATGTGTTTTGGGTGGGCAGTCTATGTTATCTGTTTCTATGTTGGTTTCGGTTTGCCTGGTATGGCTCTTGATTAGAGGCAGGTGGTTTGCATTTTCCTCTAATCAAGAGTCATATTTAGGTAGGGCATTCTCACTGTTTGTTTGTGGGTGATTGTCTCCTGTTATGTCTTCGTTTGTGTTCGATGTATTCACTTTTGGAGCTGTTTGGCTGTTCGTATGTTTCGATGTCCGTTCCTGTTCGTGAGTTTACGTTTGTCTATGTAAGTTTATGTTCAGGTTGCGTCAACGTCGTTTTGTTATTTTGTAAGTTTTGAAAGTGTTTTGTTTTTGTTTAGTCGACGTCTTATTTGTAATAAAGATGGCTTATTTCCCTGACTCCGCATTTTGGTCAGAAGATCCTTCTCTCCTCACCTCATCTGAGGATGAGGAAAGCGACAGTTCTAACAGAATCACCCACCAACAAAATGTGACCAAGCGGTATGGGAATGCTCGACGGAGCAACAAGGACTTTTGGACTTGGGAGGAGATCCTGTCTGGTAGAGGACCCTGGGCGCAAACTGGAGAATATCGCTGCTCTCGTGAGAAGAGTGAGGCAGCCACAGCCCAGGAGCGGTGGTTTAAGGAGGCAGCTAGGAGACGTGGATGGAAGCCGGAGAATCAAGCTCGAAACCGGAATTATGAGGGGACACGTCTTGCACGGAAGCCCGAAAAGCCCGTGAGTAACTCCCAAAAATTTCTTGGGGGGGGGGGGCTAAAGGGTAGTGGGCCAAGGGCAGGTAGGAGACCTGCGCCCACTTCCCAGGCTAACCGTGGAGAGCGGGAGTACGGGCAGACACCGTGTTACGCAGTAGAGCGCACGGTGTCTCCTGTACGTGTGCATAGGCCGGTGCGGGTTATTCCACCTCCCCGCACTGGTAGGGCTAGATTGGGCATTGAGCCAGGTGTCATGAGGCCGGCTCAACGCGTCTGGTCTCCAGTGCGTCTCCTCGGGCCGGCATACATGGCACCTGCCTTACGCATGGTTTCCCCGGTTCGCCTACACAGCACGGTGCGGGTTATTCCACCTCCCCGTACTGGGTGGGCGACCGGGAGCATTCAGCCAGGTAAGGTTGGGCAGGCTCAATGCTCAAGAGAGCCAGTACGCCTGCACGGTCCGGTATTTCCGGCGCCACCTCCCCGCCTCAGCCTAGTACCTACAGTGCCTACACTACGCACTAGGCTACCAGTGCATTTCCAGAGCCCTGTTCCTCCTCCACGCACTCTCCCTATAGTGCGTGTATCCAGTTCAGTGCCTCCAGTTCCGGCCCCACGCACTAAGCCACCTGTGCGTCTCCTAAGTCCTGTACACACTGTCACTTCTCCCCGTACTAGTCCTGAGGTGCGTGCCCTCAGCCAGGTGCCACCAGTGCCGGTACCACGCACCAGGTATAGAGTACGCTTTGAGAGTTCAGTGTGCCCTGTCCTTGCTCCACGCACTAGTAGGAAGGTGCTTATCATTAGCCCGGTGCCTCCAGTTCCGGCACCACGCACCAGGTCTACAGTGCGCCGTATCCGGCCAGAGCCATCCGTCTCCCCAGCGCCATCTGAGCCATCCGTCTCCCCAGCGCCATCTGAGCCATCCGTCTCCCCAGCGCCATCTGAGCCATCCGTCTCCCCAGCGCCATCTGAGCCATCCGTCTGCCAGGAGCCTGCAAAGCCGCCCGTCTGCCATGAGCCTGCAAAGCCGCCCGTCTGCCATGAGCCTACAGAGCCATCCGCCAGACAGGAGCCGCTAGAGCCGTCAGCCAGACAGGAGCCGCTAGAGCCGCCCGCCAGACAGGATCTGCCAGAGCCGCCAACCAGACAGGATCTGCCAGAGCCGCCAACCAGACAGGATCTGCCAGAGCCGCCAACCAGACAGGATCTGCCAGAGCCGCCAACCAGACAGGATCTGCCAGAGCCGCCAGAGAGCCATGAGCAGCCAGAGCCGTCAGAGAGCCATGAGCAGCCAGAGCCGTCAGCCTGCCATGAGCGTCGAGAGCCGTCAGCCTGCCATGAGCGTAGAGAGCCGTCAGTCTGCCATGAGCGTCGAGAGCCGTCAGCCTGCCATGAGCGTAGAGAGCCGTCAGTCTGCCATGAGCGTCGAGAGCCGTCAGCCTGCATGGACCTGCCAGAGCCGTCCAAACAGGACCTGCCAGAGTCCTTCAGCCGGGATCTGCCCCTTGTCCCGGTGTTGCCCCTTGTCCCGGTGTTGCCCCTTGTCCCGGTGCTGCCCCTTGTCCCGGTGCTGCCCCTTGTCCCGGTGCTGCCCCTTGTCCCGGTGCTGCCCCTTGTCCCGGTGCTGCCCCTTGTCCCGGTGCTGCCCCTTGTCCCGGTGCTGCCCCTTGTCCCGGTGCTGCCCCTTGTCCCGGTGCTGCCCCTTATTCCAGTGATGGTCCTTATCCTGGTGCTGCCCCTTGTTCTGGTGCTGCCCCTTGTCCCGGTGCTACCCCTTGTTCCGGTGCTGCCCCTTGTCCCGGTGCTAGCTGTTTATTTAGGGGAAGGTAGTGTTAGGGTGGTCAGTAGAAGGGGTAGAAAGAAGAGGGGAGTGACTATGGTGGTGCGGGGACAGCGTCCTGAACCGGAACCACCACCGTGGTCAACTGCCCACCCGGACCCTCCCCTGGACTTTGTGCTGGTGCGCCCGGCGTTCGCACCTTGGGGGGGGGGGGTACTGTAACAGTCCTGACCTATTTATGTTAGTTTTTATGTGTTTATGGTCAGGGCATGTGTTTTGGGTGGGCAGTCTATGTTATCTGTTTCTATGTTGGTTTCGGTTTGCCTGGTATGGCTCTTGATTAGAGGCAGGTGGTTTGCATTTTCCTCTAATCAAGAGTCATATTTAGGTAGGGCATTCTCACTGTTTGTTTGTGGGTGATTGTCTCCTGTTATGTCTTCGTTTGTGTTCGATGTATTCACTTTTGGAGCTGTTTGGCTGTTCGTATGTTTCGATGTCCGTTCCTGTTCGTGAGTTTACGTTTGTCTATGTAAGTTTATGTTCAGGTTGCGTCAACGTCGTTTTGTTATTTTGTAAGTTTTGAAAGTGTTTTGTTTTTGTTTAGTCGACGTCTTATTTGTAATAAAGATGGCTTATTTCCCTGACTCCGCATTTTGGTCAGAAGATCCTTCTCTCCTCACCTCATCTGAGGATGAGGAAAGCGACAGTTCTAACACTTCCGGGATGCTTACAAGGCCCTCCCCCGCCCTCCTTTCAGAAAATCTGACTATGACTCCATTTTGCTCCTCCCGTCCTATAGCCAGAAACTCAAACAGGAAGTGCCCGTGCTTCGTATTATTCAACGCTGGTCTGACCAATCGGAATCCACACTTCAGGATTGTTTTGAAGTGGACTGGGATATGTTCCGTGTAGCGTGCGAAAAATATCTAGACGCATACATGGATACGGGGACTGAGTTCATAAGGACGTGTAGATGAGATGTAGTACCTATTAAAACCTTCCCTAACCAGAAACTGTGGATAGATGGTAGCATTTGCACAAAACTGAAAGCGTGAACCACCACATTTAACAATGGCAAGACGACTGGTAATATGGCAGAATATAAACAGTGTAGTTATTCACTCCGCAAGGCAATCAAACAAGCTAAACGTCAGTATAGAGATGAAGTGGAGTTGCATTTCAATGGCTCAGACATGAGACATGTGTGGTAGGGACTACAGACTATCATGGACTACAAAAGGAGAACCCAGCCACGTTGCCGAGACCGTCATCTTGCTTCCGGACAGGCTAAACACATTCTTCGCACGAGAAAAACATTTAAACGTGTTAACCTTCGGTCCAGACAGCATCCCTAGCCGCATCCACAGAGCATTCACAGACCAGCTGGCTGGTGTGTTTACGGGCATATTCAATCTCTCCCTTTCCCAGTCTGCTGTCCCCACACACTTCAAGATGCCCACCATTGTTCATGTACCCAAGAAGGCAAAGGTAACTGAACTTAATGACTATCGCCCCGTACTTAATGACTATCGCCCCGTATGACTCACCTCTGTCATAATGAAGAGCTTTGAGAGACTAGTCAAGGATCATATCACCTCTGCCTTATCTGCCACCCTAGACCCAATTCAATTTGCTTACCACCCCAAAAGATCCACAGACGATGCAATCGCCATCACTCTGCACACGGCCCTATCCCATCTGGACAAGAGGAATACCAATGTAAGAATGCTGTTTATTGACTATAGCTCAGCATTCAATACCATAGCACCCTCCAAGCTCATCATTAAGCTCGAGGCCCTGGTTCTGAACCTCGCCCTGTGCAACTGGGTCCTGGAATTCCTGACGGGCCGCCCCTAGGTGTTGAAGTTGGAAACATCAACTCCAATCCGCTGATCCTCACAAGGATGCGTGCTCAGCCCCCTCCTGTACTCCCTGTTCACCCATGACTGCATGGCAAAGCACACCTCTAACTCAATTATCAAGTTTGCAGACGACACACCAGTAGTAGTCTTGATTACCAACGATGATGAGACAGCCTACAGGGAGGATGTGAGGGCTCTGGGAGTGTGGTGCCTGAAAAACAACCTGTCAACAAAACAAAGGAGATGATCGTGGTATTCAGAAAACAGCAGAGGGTGCACCCCCTTATCTACAACGACGGAACCGTAATGGAGAAGGTGGAAAGCTTCAAGTTCCTTGGCGTACACATCACTGATAAACTGAAATGGACCACCCACCCACACAGTGTGGCGAAGAAGGCGCAACAAAGCCTCTTCAACCTCAGGAGGCTAAAGAAATGTGGATTGTCACCAAAAACCCTCACAGATTTTTACAGATGCACAATTGAAAGCATCCTGTCGGACTGAATCACCGCCTGGTACAGCAACTACAACGCCCGCAACCGCAAGGCTATCCAGAGGGTGGTGCGGTCTGTCCAATGCATCACCAGTGGCTATCTACCCACCCTCCAGGACATCTACAGCACCCGATGTCACAGGAAGGCCAAAGAGATCATCAAGGACTTCAACCACCCGAGCCACGGCCGGTTCACCCTGCTATCATCAGGAAGGCGATGTCAGTACAGGTGCATCAAAGCTGGGACCGAGAGACTGAAAAACAGCTTCGCTTCTATCTCAAGGCCGTCAGACTGTTAAACAGCCATCACTAGCACATTAAAAGCTGATGCCTATAGGCATAGACTAGGAATCACTGGCCACTTTAAGGAATGGAACAACAGTCACTTTAATAATTCTTACATATCTGGCATTACTCATCTCATATGTACAGTACCGCCAGTTGAGGACTTGTGAGGCATCAGTTTATCAAACTAGACATGGGAACTAATTAATGAAGCTGACAGTTGAGGACTTGCGAGGCGTCTGTTTCTCAAAATGACACTCTAAAAAGACACTCTAATGTACTTGTCCTCTTGCTCAGTTGTGCACCGGGGCCTCCCACTGCTCTTCTGGTTAGAGACAAACTTTTACAGATGCACAATCAAGAGCATCCTGTCGGGCTGTATCACCGTCTGGTACGGCAACTGCTCCGCCCACAACCATAAGGCTCTCCAGAGGGTAGTGAGGTCTGCACAACGCATCACCGGGGGCAAACTACCTGCCCTCCAGGACACCTACACCACCCAAGTCATAGGAAGGCCAAAAAGATCATCAAGGACAACAACGACCCGAGCCACTGCCTGTTCATTCAGAAGGCAAGGTCAGTACAGGTGCATCAACGCTGGGACCGAGACACTGAAAAACAGCTTCTATCTCAAGGCCATCAGATTGTTAAACAACCATCACTAACATTGAATGGCTGCTGCCAACATACTGACTCAAATCTCTAGCCACTTTAATAATAAAAAAATGGATGTAATAAATGTTTCACTAGTCACTTTAAACAATGCCACTTTTTTATAATGTTTACATACCCTACATTACTCATCTCATATGTATATACTGTACTCTATATCATCTACTGCATCTTGCCTATGCTGGACGGCCGTTACTCATCCATATATTTATATGTACATATTCTTATTCATTCCTTTACACTTGTGTGTATGAAGTAGTAGTTGTGAAATTGTTAGATTACTTGTTAGATATTACTGCATGGTCGGAACTAGAAGCACAAGCATTTCGCCACACTAGCATTAACATATGCTAACCATGTGTATGTGACCAATAAGATTTGATTTGATTTGAGTTTGTGGTGTTCTGTGAAGGGAGAAATAGACAGCGTTGTACGATGTCCCAGGCTCCTTAGCTTAGTGATGAATTTCGAGGGAACTATGATGTTGAACTGTAGTCAATGAACCGCATTCTTACGTAGGTGTTTAGGGTGACAATGGGTGACACAAGCACAAACAAGCACCCGGACACACCCACTCACGCACACACACCCGGACACACCCACTCACGCACACACGTTCACAGTGATGTCCTCTCATTAGACGGTCCAGACATGCATGTATGTTGCTTTCTCCCACTTTGCTGTTTTTCCTCCGACTCTGGCTCCTCCTCTATGTCATCAGTCATAGACTCTGTTGTTCTTACCCACAAGCCACTGCTCTTATGACAGGGTATTTCTACCAAACATTCTGGCTGTGTTTCTCAACAGTTGATTCATTAATCAGAGAGTCAATAGGTAAGTCTTAGAACCACCAGTGTGTATTCTTGTTATGGTCTGGTAATAACCACCAGGGTCAACAATACTACTACATAGAACAATACAGCTGTTGACTTGAACAAGAAGACCGCTACTAAAACATTTGAATGCATGGTGACACGTCCGTTGGCTGATCTATAGTATGAAATATGCATTCTATTCTATATGGTTTACTCTCTTCCTCCTGTTTTTTAAAATTATTATTTTCTTATTTCACCTTAATTTAACAAGGTAGGCCAGTTGAGAACAAGTTCTCATTTACAACGGCGACCTGGCCAAGATTAAGCAAAGCAGTGCGATGATGTGCAAGTAGAGATACTGGGGTGCAAAAGAGCAAAAAAATTAAAAAATATATGGGAATGAGGTAGTGGGGTGTGCTATTTACAGATGGGCTGTGTACAGGCACAGTGATCAGTAAGCTGCTCTGACAGCTGATGCTGAAAATTAGAGAGGGAGATTTTTGCAATTCGTTCCAGTCATTGGCAGCAGAGAACTGGAAGGAAAGGTGGCCAATGGAGGTGTTGGCTTTGGGGATGACCAGTGAAATATACCTGCTGAAGAGCGTGCTATTGGTGAGTATTGCTATGGTGACCAGTGAGCTGAGATGAGGCGGGGATTTACCTAGCATAGACTTATGGATGACCTGGAGCCTGTGGGTTTGACGACAAATATGTAGCGAGGGCCAGACAACGAGAGCATAAGGGTTGCAGTGATTGTCACGCCCTGACCGTAAAGATTGTTTATTATCTCGGTGTATCGTTGTCTCTGATTGAGAATCATACTTAGATTTCCTTTCCCCACCTGTCTGTGTGGGTAGTTGTCCTTGTGTAGTTGCCTGTGAGCACTACGTTGGCTTTACGTTTCGTTTTGTTGTTTTGTGAGTTTGTTAAATGTTCTTTGTTTAATAAATAGATGAATGGATTCTAATCACGCTGTGCCTTGGTCCACTCCTTTAAACGGCCGTGACAGTGATGGGTAGTATTTGGGGCTTTGTGACAAAACAGATGGCACTGTGATAGACTACATCCCATTTGCTGAGTAGAGTGTTGGAGGATATTTTGTAAATGACATCGCCGAAGTCAAGGATCGGTATGATAGTCAATTTTACGAGGGTATGTTTGGCAGCATGAGTGAAGGAGGCTTTGTTGCAAAATAGGAAGCCGATTCTAGATTTAATTTTGGATTGGAGATGCTTAATGTGAGTCTGGAAGGACTAACAGTCCTTTACAGTCTAACCAGACACCTAGGTAGTTGTAGTTGTCCATAGATTCTAAGTCAGAACCGTCCAGAGTAGTGATGCTGGTCGGGCAAGCGGGTGCAGGCAGCAATCGGTTGAAAAACATGCATTTAGTTTTACTAACATTTAAAGGAGTTGGAGGCTATGGAAGGAGTGTTGTATGGCATTGAAGCTCGTTTGGAGGTTTGTTAACACAGTTGTCCAAAGAAGGGCCAGATGTATACAGAATGGTGTCGTCGGCGCGTAGGTGGATCAGAGTATCAACAGCAGCAAGAGCGACATCATTGATATATACAGAGAAAAGAGTCGGCCCGAGACTGAACTCTAGTCTGAGAAGTAGTTGGTGAACCAGGCGAGGCAATCATTTGAGAAACCAAGGCTATTTAGTCTGCCAATAAGAAAGTGGTGATTGACAGAGTCGAAAGCCTTGGTCAGGTCGATGATGACGGCTGCACAGTACTGTCTTTTATCGATGGCAGTTATGATATCATTTAGGAACTTGAGGGTGGCTGAGGTGCACCCATGAACAGCTCGGAAACCAGATTGCATAGTGGAGAAGGTACGGTGGTATTCGAAAGGTCGGTGATCGGTTTGTTAACTTGGCTTTCTAATACTTTAGAAAGGCAGGGCAGGATGGATATAGGTCTATAACAGTTTGGATTTAGAATATCTCCTCCTTTTGAAGAGGGGGATGACCACGGCAGCTTTCCAATCTTTGGGGATCTCAGACAATATACGAAAGAGAGGTTGAACAGGCTAGTAATAGGGGTTGCAACAATTTCGGTAATTTTAGAAAGAGGGCCCAGATTGTCTACCCCAGCTGATTTGTAGGAATACAGACTTTGCAGCTCTTTCAGAACATCAGCTGTCTGGATTTGGGTGAAGGAGAAGCGGAGGGGGGGCTTGGGCAAGTTTTGGCGGGGGGTGCTGAGCTGTTGACTGAGGTAGGGGTAGCCAGGTGGAAAGCATGGCCGGCCGTGACAGTGTTTCCTAGCCTCAGTGCAGTGGCCAGCTGGGAGGAGGTGCTCTAATTCTCCATTGACTTTACAGTGTCCCAAAACATTTTGGAATTAGTTCTACAGGATGCAAATGTCTGTTTTATAAAGCTAGTCTTAGCTTTCCTAACTGACTGTGTATATTGGTTCCTGACTTCCCTGAAAAGTTACATGTCGTGGGGGCTATTCGATGCTAATGCAGTGCTCTACAGGATGTTTTTATGCTGGTCAAGGGCAGTCAAGTCTGAGGGGAACCAAGGGCTATATCTCTTCTTAGTTCTACATTTTTTGAATGAGGCTTATTTAGGATGGCGAGGAAAGCACTTTTAAAGAGAAACCAGGCATCCTCTACTGACAGGTTGAGGTCAATATACTTCCAGGATACCCGAGCCAGGTCGATTAGAAAGGCCCGCTCGCTGAAGTGTTTAAGGGAGCGTTTGACAGTGATGAGGGGTGGTTGTTTGACCGCGAACCCATTACGGACGCAGGCAATGAGGCATTGATCGCTGAGATCCTGGTTGAAGACAGCAAAGGCACATTTCGAGGGCAAGTTGATCAGGATGAAATCTATGAGGGTGCCCATGGTTATGGAATTAGGTTTGCAGCTGGCAGGTTCCTTGATAATTTTGTGAGATTGAGGGCATCTAGCTTAGATTGTCGGCGACATCGCAACGGAAAAGGCTGTTGAAACCACCTTGGACGATTACGTCGGCAGACCAGTCGTGATGGATTGGCGGGACTCCGTGTCGACAATAAAGGGTCCAGGCCAATTGGCAAAGAGGTATTGTAGCCCAAGAATTAGCCGGTGGACTTCTTCGGCAAGCCGGGAGAAGGGCCTAGCACGAGGCTAGCTCCATGCTAACTGGTTCTTGCTTAGGGACAGAGACATTAGCCAGGAGTAGCCACTTGGATTGCAGCTAGCTAGCTGCGATGATCCGGTGTAAAGGTCCAGAGCTTGCGCTAGGAATCCGTAGATGTGGTAGAGAAAAAGCAGTCTGATATGCTCTGGGTTGATATCGCGCTGTGCAGACTGGCATGTATTGACCGAGCTGAGGCTGGCTGGTGTCCGAGTTAATGGTGAAGACAGCTAGCAGTGGCTAACTGCCTACTGGCTAGTAGCTAGTTAGCTGGCAAGTTTCTGATTTGGGTTTCGGTTCTAAAGTATAAAAATAGCAGATTGGGTGAGGCGGGTTGCAGGAGAGTATGTTCAGTCTATAGATGGAAAGTGTGATCAAAATATATATGAAATATATACGAAAAAAATGAGGAAAACTATTATTTACATGGGACAAGACAAAACACACGTCCGACTGCTACGTCATCTTGGATTGAAGACACATTCCTATCATTGAGTACAATATTTCCATGGCAGGAAATCAACATGTCAAATTCTGTGTTTAGAAAAACTAAATCCATACTGTACGTTGACCCCATTGTCTCAAAAGTCACAGTAGCCTCAGGCTTGTGGTTAAAATAGCTCAGTGCTTAGGTGTCAGTTGAACTCAAACACAATCACTGAGCTCTTCAATCTTCCTATTGTAACAGTATCCACAGACAAATTAGTGTCTGTATTTACCTCTGGCATTCAGAAAGTTATCAAAAATTAAATAGACTTTTTGGGGAAAATAACTTTCCCCTGGAGGTCTGGGTTGTTTTGTGTTGAGAGGGAAAACCAGAGGAGAGGGGGGCTGAGGGGTCAAAGAGGGAGAGGAGAGGGGGGCTGAGGGGTCAAAGAGGGAGAGGAGAGGGGGGCTGAGGGGTCAAAGAGGGAGAGGAGAGGGGGGCTGAGGGGTCAAAGAGGGAGAGGAGAGGGGGGCTGAGGGGTCAAAGAGGGAGAGGAGAGGACAGGGGGAGAGAAGAGAGGAGAGGGGGGCTGAGGGGTCAAAGTGGGAGAGGAGAGGACAGGGGGAGAGAAGAGAGGAGAGGGGGGCTGAGGGGTCAAAGAGGGAGAGGAGAGGACAGGGGGAGAGAAGAGAGGAGAGGTTTCAGGGGCCCTCAGGACTGTCTCTGGCCTTTCCAGGATGTTTCTGCATAATATCTTTCATTACTGAGTCATTACAGATTCATTATTGTAGGTGTTTTTAGTCTGTTTGTGTATTATGATAGATTGTCAGTCAACACGCTAATGTGGTTACATGAGTCAATGACTGACAGGTGGGGTTTGTAGTTGGTTATATGCAACAAAATTAAGTAAACTGAACTGCACATGGCAATCTCACACGATGCATCATGGACATTCTGGAACAGAATTCCTTGACCCACTATCTCTACACAATGTTCATACCGGTATTTACTAGTGTTTAACTAAACTGCCTAGTTTCAAATGACACTTCATACCAAAGAATGTTTGACCTCTACAGTTTGGTGATGAATAAGCACAGAAGCTCTGGGTGTTTTAATGGTTTTTGAAGCAATACAATTTTCTGAGAGTCCCAGCTCGCATGCCGCGGACCGTATGCAAACAGACTGGGATAGCGTGATACCTGTTTGGGGGGAAAGTGGTCGATATATTTACAATTACAGATCAGTGTTGTTTTGACAAGACTTTCACACACCAAGACGTATTTTATGGGTATAAAACATAGCCTCAGGACGTTTATATATACATTCCATACATTTAGCATTTTAGGACCTATATTATCTTGAACATTAGCCCATTGTATGCCTTATATGGAGGTTTTGGAATTATAAGGGTTCAATTCCATTGGTCTCAGTGTTGATTTTTATAGAATTGCTTCACTGTAGCTAAGTTACTGCATGGTACCCTGGAATGAATTTTAGCTGTCAGTTATTAAATGAAGAGGTAATTAAAACACTAGTAAACACCAGTATGAACTTTATGTAGAGATAGTGGGTCAAGGAATTCAGTTTCAGAACGCCCATGATGAGACAGTCCTGAGGGCCCCTGAAACCTCTCCTCTCTTCTCTCCCCCTGTCCTCTCCTCTCCCTCTTTGACCCCTCAGCCCCCCTCTCCTCTCTTCTCTCCCCCTGTCCTCTCCTCTCCCACTTTGACCCCTCAGCCCCCCTCTCCTCTCTTCTCTCCCCCAGTCCTCTCCTCTCCCTCTTTGACCCCTCAGCCCCCCTCTCCTCTCCCTCTTTGACCCCTCAGCCCCCCTCTTCTCTGGTTTTCCCTCTCAACACAAAACAACCTAGACCTCCAGGGGAAAGTTATTTTCCCCAAAAAGTCTATTTAATTTTTGATAACTTTCTGAATGCCCGAGGTAAATACAGACACTAATTTGTCTGTGGATACTGTTACAATAGGAATATTGAATTGCTCAGTGATTGGGTTTGAGTTCAACTGAAACCTAAACACTGAGCTATTTTAACCACAAGCCTGAGGCTACTGTGACTTTTGAGACGTTGAGGTCAGCGTACAGTATGGATGTAGTTTTTTCTAAATACAGAATTTGACATGTTGATTTCCTCCCATGGAAATATTGTACTCAATGATAGGAATGTGGTGGCTGAAGTACTTGTTTATGTACGAGTACACTTAGTACTCTAACACAGGAGAAAGAGAGTAAACCATATAGAATAGAATGCATATTTCATACTATAGATCAGCCAACGGACGTGTCACCATGCATTCAAATGTTTTAGTAGCGGTCTTCTTGTTCAAGTCAACAGCTGTATTGTTCTATGTAGTAGTATTGTTGACCCTGGTGGTTATTAACAGACCATAACAAGAATACACACTGGTGGTTCTAAGACTTACCTATTGACTCTCTGATTAATGAATCAACTGTTGAGAAACACAGCCAGAATGTTTGGTAGAAATACCCTGTCATAAGAGCAGTGGCTTGTGGGTAAGAACAATAGTCTATGACTGATGACATAGAGGAGCCAGAGTCGGAGGAAAAACAGCAAAGTGGGAGAAAGCAACATACATGCATGTCTGGACCGTCTAATGAGAGGAAATCACTGTGAACGTGTGTGCGTGCGTGGGTGTGTCCGGGTGTGTGTGCGTGCGTGGGTGTGTCCGGGTGTGTGTGCGTGTTTGTGTCACCCATTGTCACCCTAAACACCTACATGAGCATGCTGTTCATTGACTACAGCCCAGCGTTCAACATTATAGTACCCTCGAAATTCATCACTAAGCTAAGGAGCCTGGGACTGAACACCTCCCTCTGGAAACTGATCATGGACTTACACCAATGCCATGTTTACTGTATATATGTAATAACCTTTGTATGCTTGCAATGCGCAATGATGGAAAAGTACTGGGTAATGGAAATGTACTGCTTTAGTTAAAGAGTTTCATACCACGGTTCCTGTGTCTATGTCATCTATCTTGAAGACTGATTGCTGAAGGAAACTTACACCACCCCATGCAAAGGACCACCCAACACCATCTATTGAACCTTGCCTATGCCGCTCAGCCATCGCTCATCCATATGCTTACATGTACATATCTCATTCACCCCTTTTAGATTTGTGTGTATTAGGCAGTTGTTGGGGAAATGTTATATTACTTAATAGATATTACTGCGCTGTCAGAACCAGAAGCACAAGCATTTCGCTGCACTCGCATTAACATCTACTAACAATGTGTATGTGACCAATACAATTAGATTTGATTTGATTTTAATTACTCCCTGTTCACTCACCACCTCGTGGCCTTGCACGATTCCAACATCATCATTAAGTTTGCCAACAACACGGCGGTGGTAGGGCTGAGCACTGACGATGATGAGCCTACATGGAGGAGGTCAGAGACCTGGCAGTGTGGTGCCAGGACAACAACCTCTCCCTCAATGTGAGCAAGACAATGGAGCTGATCGTGGACTACAGGAAACAGAGGGCCGAGCACGCCCCCTTTCATATCGACAGGGCTGTAGTGGAGCTGATCGTGGACTACAGGAAACAGAGGGCCGAGCACGCCCCCTTTCATATCGACAGGGCTGTAGTGGAGCTGATCGTGGACTACAGGAAACAGAGGGCCGAGCACGCCCCCTTTCATATCGACAGGGCTGTAGTGGAACTGATCGTGGACTACAGGAAACAGAGGGCCGAGCACGCCCCCTTTCATATCGACAGGGCTGTAGTGGAGCTGGTCGAGTGCTTCAAATTCCTCGGTGTCCTCATAAGTAAGGACCTATCATGGTCCAAACACACCAACACAGTTATGAAGAGGGCACAACAACAGCTCTTCCCCTCAGGAGGCTGAAAAGATTTGGCATGGGCCCTCAGATCCTCAAAAAGGTATACAGCTCACCATCGAGATCATCTTGACTGACTGCATCACTGCTTAGTAAGGCAACTGCTTGGCATCTGAATGCAAGGCGCTACAGACGGTAGTGCGTAAGGCCCAGTACATCACTGGGGCCAAGCTTCCTGACATCCAGGACCTCTACACCATGCGGTATCAGAGGAAGGCCCTAAAAACTGTCAAAGACTCCAGCCACCCAAGTCATAGACTGTTCTCTCTGCTATCGCACGACAAGTGATACCCGTGCACCAAGTTTGGGACCAAAAGGCACCTAAACAGCTTCT
>NW_026602356.1:0-19558 GCF_029448725.1 Salvelinus fontinalis | reverse complement strand
TGTTGAAATACAGAAATAAGCACTTTTCAAAAACAAGCTCCAAATCATGTTGAAATACAGAAATAAACACTTTTCAAATACAAGCTCCAAATCATGTTGAAATACAGAAATAAACACTTTTCCATAAACAAGCTCTAAATCATGTTTGATGCACTCTGTAAGTTAATTTTATTTCAGTACTGTTTAATCAGGATGATAGGAACACTGTGGACAGTTTTCAGCAAGTTGCAACATTGAAATACAGAAATAAACACTTTTCCAAAAACAAGCTCTAAATCTTGTTGAAATACAGAAAAAACACTTTTCAAAAACAAGCTCCAAATCATGTTGAAATACAGAAATAAGCACTTTTCAAATACAAGCTCCAAATCATGTTGAAATACAGAAATAAACACTTTTCCATAAACAAGCTCTAAATCATGTTTGATGCACTCTGTAAGTTAATTTTATTTCAGTACTGTTTAATCAGGATGATAGGAACACTGTGGACAGTTTTCAGCAAGTTGCAACATTGAAATACAGAAATAAACACTTTTCCAAAAACAAGCTCTAAATCATGTTGAAATACAGAAAAAACACTTTTCGAAAACAAGCTCCAAATCATGTTGAAATACAGAAATAAGCACTTTTCAAATACAAGCTCCAAATCATGTTGAAATACAGAAATAAACACTTTTCCATAAACAAGCTCTAAATCATGTTTGATGCACTCTGTAAGTTAATTTTATTTCAGTACTGTTTAATCAGGATGATAGGAACACTGTGGACAGTTTTCAGCAAGTTGCAACATTGAAATACAGAAATAAACACTTTTCCAAAAACAAGCTCTAAATCATGTTGAAATACAGAAAAAACACTTTTCGAAAACAAGCTCCAAATCATGTTGAAATACAGAAATAAGCACTTTTCAAAAACAAGCTCCAAATCATGTTGAAATACAGAAATAAACACTTTTCAAAAACAAGCTCCAAATCATGTTGAAATACAGAAATAAACACTTTTCCATAAACAAGCTCTAAATCATGTTTGATGCTCTCTGTAAGTTAATTTTATTTCAGTACTGTTTAATCAGGATGATAGGAACACTGTGGACAGTTTTCAGCAAGTTGCAACATTGAAATACAGAAATAAACACTTTTCCAAAAACAAGCTCTAAATCTTGTTGAAATACAGAAAAAACACTTTTCAAAAACAAGCTCCAAATCATGTTGAAATACAGAAATAAGCACTTTTCAAATACAAGCTCCAAATCATGTTGAAATACAGAAATAAACACTTTTCCATAAACAAGCTCTAAATCATGTTTGATGCACTCTGTAAGTTAATTTTATTTCAGTACTGTTTAATCAGGATGATAGGAACACTGTGGACAGTTTTCAGCAAGTTGCAACATTGAAATACAGAAATAAACACTTTTCCAAAAACAAGCTCTAAATCATGTTGAAATACAGAAAAAACACTTTTCGAAAACAAGCTCCAAATCATGTTGAAATACAGAAATAAGCACTTTTCAAAAACAAGCTCCAAATCATGTTGAAATACAGAAATAAACACTTTTCAAAAACAAGCTCCAAATCATGTTGAAATACAGAAATAAACACTTTTCCATAAACAAGCTCTAAATCATGTTTGATGCTCTCTGTAAGTTAATTTTATTTCAGTACTGTTTAATCAGGATGATAGGAACACTGTGGACAGTTTTCAGCAAGTTGCAACATTGAAATACAGAAATAAACACTTTTCCAAAAACAAGCTCTAAATCTTGTTGAAATACAGAAAAAACACTTTTCAAAAACAAGCTCCAAATCATGTTGAAATACAGAAATAAGCACTTTTCAAATACAAGCTCCAAATCATGTTGAAATACAGAAATAAACACTTTTCCATAAACAAGCTCTAAATCATGTTTGATGCACTCTGTAAGTTAATTTTATTTCAGTACTGTTTAATCAGGATGATAGGAACACTGTGGACAGTTTTCAGCAAGTTGCAACATTGAAATACAGAAATAAACACTTTTCCAAAAACAAGCTCTAAATCATGTTGAAATACAGAAAAAACACTTTTCGAAAACAAGCTCCAAATCATGTTGAAATACAGAAATAAGCACTTTTCAAAAACAAGCTCCAAATCATGTTGAAATACAGAAATAAACACTTTTCAAAAACAAGCTCCAAATCATGTTGAAATACAGAAAAAAACACTTTTCCATAAACAAGCTCTAAATCATGTTTGATGCTCTCTGTAAGTTAATTTTATTTCAGTACTGTTTAATCAGGATGATAGGAACACTGTGGACAGTTTTCAGCAAGTTGCAACATTGAAATACAGAAATAAACACTTTTCCAAAAACAAGCTCTAAATCTTGTTGAAATACAGAAAAAACACTTTTCAAAAACAAGCTCCAAATCATGTTGAAATACAGAAATAAGCACTTTTCAAATACAAGCTCCAAATCATGTTGAAATACAGAAATAAACACTTTTCCATAAACAAGCTCTAAATCATGTTTGATGCACTCTGTAAGTTAATTTTATTTCAGTACTGTTTAATCAGGATGATAGGAACACTGTGGACAGTTTTCAGCAAGTTGCAACATTGAAATACAGAAATAAACACTTTTCCAAAAACAAGCTCTAAATCTTGTTGAAATACAGAAAAAACACTTTTCAAAAACAAGCTCCAAATCATGTTGAAATACAGAAATAAGCACTTTTCAAATACAAGCTCCAAATCATGTTGAAATACAGAAATAAACACTTTTCCATAAACAAGCTCTAAATCATGTTTGATGCACTCTGTAAGTTAATTTTATTTCAGTACTGTTTAATCAGGATGATAGGAACACTGTGGACAGTTTTCAGCAAGTTGCAACATTGAAATACAGAAATAAACACTTTTCCAAAAACAAGCTCTAAATCATGTTGAAATACAGAAAAAACACTTTTCGAAAACAAGCTCCAAATCATGTTGAAATACAGAAATAAGCACTTTTCAAAAACAAGCTCCAAATCATGTTGAAATACAGAAATAAACACTTTTCAAAAACAAGCTCCAAATCATGTTGAAATACAGAAATAAACACTTTTCCATAAACAAGCTCTAAATCATGTTTGATGCTCTCTGTAAGTTAATTTTATTTCAGTACTGTTTAATCAGGATGATAGGAACACTGTGGACAGTTTTCAGCAAGTTGCAACATTGAAATACAGAAATAAACACTTTTCCAAAAACAAGCTCTAAATCTTGTTGAAATACAGAAAAAACACTTTTCAAAAACAAGCTCCAAATCATGTTGAAATACAGAAATAAGCACTTTTCAAATACAAGCTCCAAATCATGTTGAAATACAGAAATAAACACTTTTCCATAAACAAGCTCTAAATCATGTTTGATGCACTCTGTAAGTTAATTTTATTTCAGTACTGTTTAATCAGGATGATAGGAACACTGTGGACAGTTTTCAGCAAGTTGCAACATTGAAATACAGAAATAAACACTTTTCCAAAAACAAGCTCTAAATCATGTTGAAATACAGAAAAAACACTTTTCGAAAACAAGCTCCAAATCATGTTGAAATACAGAAATAAGCACTTTTCAAAAACAAGCTCCAAATCATGTTGAAATACAGAAATAAACACTTTTCAAAAACAAGCTCCAAATCATGTTGAAATACAGAAATAAACACTTTTCCATAAACAAGCTCTAAATCATGTTTGATGCTCTCTGTAAGTTAATTTTATTTCAGTACTGTTTAATCAGGATGATAGGAACACTGTGGACAGTTTTCAGCAAGTTGCAACATTGAAATACAGAAATAAACACTTTTCCAAAAACAAGCTCTAAATCTTGTTGAAATACAGAAAAAACACTTTTCAAAAACAAGCTCCAAATCATGTTGAAATACAGAAATAAGCACTTTTCAAATACAAGCTCCAAATCATGTTGAAATACAGAAATAAACACTTTTCCATAAACAAGCTCTAAATCATGTTTGATGCACTCTGTAAGTTAATTTTATTTCAGTACTGTTTAATCAGGATGATAGGAACACTGTGGACAGTTTTCAGCAAGTTGCAACATTGAAATACAGAAATAAACACTTTTCCAAAAACAAGCTCTAAATCTTGTTGAAATGCAGAAAAAACACTTTTCAAAAACAAGCTCCAAATCATGTTGAAATACAGAAATAAGCACTTTTCAAATACAAGCTCCAAATCATGTTGAAATACAGAAATAAACACTTTTCCATAAACAAGCTCTAAATCATGTTTGATGCACTCTGTAAGTTAATTTTATTTCAGTACTGTTTAATCAGGATGATAGGAACACTGTGGACAGTTTTCAGCAAGTTGCAACATTGAAATACAGAAATAAACACTTTTCCAAAAACAAGCTCTAAATCATGTTGAAATACAGAAAAAACACTTTTCGAAAACAAGCTCCAAATCATGTTGAAATACAGAAATAAGCACTTTTCAAAAACAAGCTCCAAATCATGTTGAAATACAGAAATAAACACTTTTCAAAAACAAGCTCCAAATCATGTTGAAATACAGAAATAAACACTTTTCCATAAACAAGCTCTAAATCATGTTTGATGCTCTCTGTAAGTTAATTTTATTTCAGTACTGTTTAACCAGGATGATAGGAACACTGTGGACAGTTTTCAGCAAGTTGCAACATTGAAATACAGAAATAAACACTTTTCCAAAAACAAGCTCTAAATCTTGTTGAAATACAGAAAAAACACTTTTCAAAAACAAGCTCCAAATCATGTTGAAATACAGAAATAAGCACTTTTCAAATACAAGCTCCAAATCATGTTGAAATACAGAAATAAACACTTTTCCATAAACAAGCTCTAAATCATGTTTGATGCACTCTGTAAGTTAATTTTATTTCAGTACTGTTTAATCAGGATGATAGGAACACTGTGGACAGTTTTCAGCAAGTTGCAACATTGAAATACAGAAATAAACACTTTTCCAAAAACAAGCTCTAAATCATGTTGAAATACAGAAAAAACACTTTTCGAAAACAAGCTCCAAATCATGTTGAAATACAGAAATAAGCACTTTTCAAAAACAAGCTCCAAATCATGTTGAAATACAGAAATAAACACTTTTCAAAAACAAGCTCCAAATCATGTTGAAATACAGAAATAAACACTTTTCCATAAACAAGCTCTAAATCATGTTTGATGCTCTCTGTAAGTTAATTTTATTTCAGTACTGTTTAATCAGGATGATAGGAACACTGTGGACAGTTTTCAGCAAGTTGCAACATTGAAATACAGAAATAAACACTTTTCCAAAAACAAGCTCTAAATCTTGTTGAAATACAGAAAAAACACTTTTCAAAAACAAGCTCCAAATCATGTTGAAATACAGAAATAAGCACTTTTCAAATACAAGCTCCAAATCATGTTGAAATACAGAAATAAACACTTTTCCATAAACAAGCTCTAAATCATGTTTGATGCACTCTGTAAGTTAATTTTATTTCAGTACTGTTTAATCAGGATGATAGGAACACTGTGGACAGTTTTCAGCAAGTTGCAACATTGAAATACAGAAATAAACACTTTTCCAAAAACAAGCTCTAAATCATGTTGAAATACAGAAAAAACACTTTTCGAAAACAAGCTCCAAATCATGTTGAAATACAGAAATAAGCACTTTTCAAATACAAGCTCCAAATCATGTTGAAATACAGAAATAAACACTTTTCCATAAACAAGCTCTAAATCATGTTTGATGCACTCTGTAAGTTAATTTTATTTCAGTACTGTTTAATCAGGATGATAGTAACACTGTGGACGGTTTTCAGCAAGTTGCAACATTGGAATACAGAAATAAACACTTTTCCAAAAACAAGCTCTAAATCATGTTGAAATACAGAAAAAACACTTTTCAAAAACAAGCTCCAAATCATGTTGAAATACAGAAATAAGCACTTTTCAAATACAAGCTCCAAATCATGTTGAAATACAAAAATAAACACTTTTCCATAAACAAGCTCTAAATCATGTTTGATGCACTCTGTAAGTTAATTTTATTTCAGTACTGTTTAATCAGGATGATAGTAACACTGTGGACGGTTTTCAGCAAGTTGCAACATTGGAATACAGAAATAAACACTTTTCCAAAAACAAGCTCTAAATCATGTTGAAATACAGAAAAAACACTTTTCAAAAACAAGCTCCAAATCATGTTGAAATACAGAAATAAGCACTTTTCAAATACAAGCTCCAAATCATGTTGAAATACAGAAATAAACACTTTTCCATAAACAAGCTCTAAATAATGTTTGATGCTCTCTGTAAGTTAATTTTATTTCAGTACTGTTTAATCAGGATGATAGGAACACTGTGGACAGTTTTCAGCAAGTTGCAACATTGAAATACAGAAATAAACACTTTTCCAAAAACAAGCTCTAAATCTTGTTGAAATACAGAAAAAAAACTTTTCAAAAACAAGCTCCAAATCATGTTGAAATACAGAAATAAGCACTTTTCAAATACAAGCTCCAAATCATGTTGAAATACAGAAATAAACACTTTTCCATAAACAAGCTCTAAATCATGTTTGATGCACTCTGTAAGTTAATTTTATTTCAGTACTGTTTAATCAGGATGATAGGAACACTGTGGACAGTTTTCAGCAAGTTGCAACATTGAAATACAGAAATAAACACTTTTCCATAAACAAGCTCTAAATCATGTTTGATGCACTCTGTAAGTTAATTTTATTTCAGTACTGTTTAATCAGGATGATAGGAACACTGTGGACAGTTTTCAGCAAGTTGCAACATTGAAATACAGAAATAAACACTTTTCCAAAAACAAGCTCTAAATCATGTTGAAATACAGAAAAAACACTTTTCGAAAACAAGCTCCAAATCATGTTGAAATACAGAAATAAGCACTTTTCAAATACAAGCTCCAAATCATGTTGAAATACAGAAATAAACACTTTTCCATAAACAAGCTCTAAATCATGTTGAAAAACAGAAATAAACACTTTTCAAAAACAAGCTCCAAATCATGTTGAAATACAGAAATAAACACTTTTCCATAAACAAGCTCTAAATCATGTTTGATGCACTCTGTAAGTTAATTTTATTTCAGTACTGTTTAATCAGGATGATAGTAACACTGTGGACGGTTTTCAGCAAGTTGCAACATTGGAATACAGAAATAAACACTTTTCCAAAAACAAGCTCTAAATCATGTTGAAATACAGAAAAAACACTTTTCAAAAACAAGCTCCAAATCATGTTGAAATACAGAAATAAGCACTTTTCAAATACAAGCTCCAAATCATGTTGAAATACAAAAATAAACACTTTTCCATAAACAAGCTCTAAATCATGTTTGATGCACTCTGTAAGTTAATTTTATTTCAGTACTGTTTAATCAGGATGATAGTAACACTGTGGACGGTTTTCAGCAAGTTGCAACATTGGAATACAGAAATAAACACTTTTCCAAAAACAAGCTCTAAATCATGTTGAAATACAGAAAAAACACTTTTCAAAAACAAGCTCCAAATCATGTTGAAATACAGAAATAAGCACTTTTCAAATACAAGCTCCAAATCATGTTGAAATACAGAAATAAACACTTTTCCATAAACAAGCTCTAAATAATGTTTGATGCTCTCTGTAAGTTAATTTTATTTCAGTACTGTTTAATCAGGATGATAGGAACACTGTGGACAGTTTTCAGCAAGTTGCAACATTGAAATACAGAAATAAACACTTTTCCAAAAACAAGCTCTAAATCTTGTTGAAATACAGAAAAAAAACTTTTCAAAAACAAGCTCCAAATCATGTTGAAATACAGAAATAAGCACTTTTCAAATACAAGCTCCAAATCATGTTGAAATACAGAAATAAACACTTTTCCATAAACAAGCTCTAAATCATGTTTGATGCACTCTGTAAGTTAATTTTATTTCAGTACTGTTTAATCAGGATGATAGGAACACTGTGGACAGTTTTCAGCAAGTTGCAACATTGAAATACAGAAATAAACACTTTTCCATAAACAAGCTCTAAATCATGTTTGATGCACTCTGTAAGTTAATTTTATTTCAGTACTGTTTAATCAGGATGATAGGAACACTGTGGACAGTTTTCAGCAAGTTGCAACATTGAAATACAGAAATAAACACTTTTCCAAAAACAAGCTCTAAATCATGTTGAAATACAGAAAAAACACTTTTCGAAAACAAGCTCCAAATCATGTTGAAATACAGAAATAAGCACTTTTCAAATACAAGCTCCAAATCATGTTGAAATACAGAAATAAACACTTTTCCATAAACAAGCTCTAAATCATGTTGAAAAACAGAAATAAACACTTTTCAAAAACAAGCTCCAAATCATGTTGAAATACAGAAATAAACACTTTTCCATAAACAAGCTCTAAATCATGTTTGATGCACTCTGTAAGTTAATTTTATTTCAGTACTGTTTAATCAGGATGATAGGAACACTGTGGACAGTTTTCAGCAAGTTGCAACATTGAAATACAGAAATAAACACTTTTCCAAAAACAAGCTCTAAATCTTGTTGAAATGCAGAAAAAACACTTTTCAAAAACAAGCTCCAAATCATGTTGAAATACAGAAATAAGCACTTTTCAAATACAAGCTCCAAATCATGTTGAAATACAGAAATAAACACTTTTCCATAAACAAGCTCTAAATCATGTTTGATGCACTCTGTAAGTTAATTTTATTTCAGTACTGTTTAATCAGGATGATAGGAACACTGTGGACGGTTTTCAGCAAGTTGCAACATTGGAATACAGAAATAAACACTTTTCCAAAAACAAGCTCTAAATCATGTTGAAATACAGAAAAAACACTTTTCAAAAACAAGCTCCAAATCATGTTGAAATACAGAAATAAGCACTTTTCAAATACAAGCTCCAAATCATGTTGAAATACAGAAATAAACACTTTTCCATAAACAAGCTCTAAATAATGTTTGATGCTCTCTGTAAGTTAATTTTATTTCAGTACTGTTTAATCAGGATGATAGGAACACTGTGGACAGTTTTCAGCAAGTTGCAACATTGAAATACAGAAATAAACACTTTTCCAAAAACAAGCTCTAAATCTTGTTGAAATACAGAAAAAAAACTTTTCAAAAACAAGCTCCAAATCATGTTGAAATACAGAAATAAGCACTTTTCAAATACAAGCTCCAAATCATGTTGAAATACAGAAATAAACACTTTTCCATAAACAAGCTCTAAATCATGTTTGATGCACTCTGTAAGTTAATTTTATTTCAGTACTGTTTAATCAGGATGATAGGAACACTGTGGACAGTTTTCAGCAAGTTGCAACATTGAAATACAGAAATAAACACTTTTCCATAAACAAGCTCTAAATCATGTTTGATGCACTCTGTAAGTTAATTTTATTTCAGTACTGTTTAATCAGGATGATAGGAACACTGTGGACAGTTTTCAGCAAGTTGCAACATTGAAATACAGAAATAAACACTTTTCCAAAAACAAGCTCTAAATCATGTTGAAATACAGAAAAAACACTTTTCGAAAACAAGCTCCAAATCATGTTGAAATACAGAAATAAGCACTTTTCAAATACAAGCTCCAAATCATGTTGAAATACAGAAATAAACACTTTTCCATAAACAAGCTCTAAATCATGTTGAAAAACAGAAATAAACACTTTTCAAAAACAAGCTCCAAATCATGTTGAAATACAGAAATAAACACTTTTCCATAAACAAGCTCTAAATCATGTTTGATGCACTCTGTAAGTTAATTTTATTTCAGTACTGTTTAATCAGGATGATAGGAACACTGTGGACAGTTTTCAGCAAGTTGCAACATTGAAATACAGAAATAAACACTTTTCCAAAAACAAGCTCTAAATCATGTTGAAATACAGAAAAAACACTTTTCAAAAACAAGCTCCAAATCATGTTGAAATACAGAAATAAGCACTTTTCAAATACAAGCTCCAAATCATGTTGAAATACAGAAATAAACACTTTTCCATAAACAAGCTCTAAATAATGTTTGATGCTCTCTGTAAGTTAATTTTATTTCAGTACTGTTTAATCAGGATGATAGGAACACTGTGGACAGTTTTCAGCAAGTTGCAACATTGAAATACAGAAATAAACACTTTTCCAAAAACAAGCTCTAAATCTTGTTGAAATACAGAAAAAAAACTTTTCAAAAACAAGCTCCAAATCATGTTGAAATACAGAAATAAGCACTTTTCAAATACAAGCTCCAAATCATGTTGAAATACAGAAATAAACACTTTTCCATAAACAAGCTCTAAATCATGTTTGATGCACTCTGTAAGTTAATTTTATTTCAGTACTGTTTAATCAGGATGATAGGAACACTGTGGACAGTTTTCAGCAAGTTGCAACATTGAAATACAGAAATAAACACTTTTCCATAAACAAGCTCTAAATCATGTTTGATGCACTCTGTAAGTTAATTTTATTTCAGTACTGTTTAATCAGGATGATAGGAACACTGTGGACAGTTTTCAGCAAGTTGCAACATTGAAATACAGAAATAAACACTTTTCCAAAAACAAGCTCTAAATCATGTTGAAATACAGAAAAAACACTTTTCGAAAACAAGCTCCAAATCATGTTGAAATACATAAATAAGCACTTTTCAAATACAAGCTCCAAATCATGTTGAAATACAGAAATAAACACTTTTCCATAAACAAGCTCTAAATCATGTTGAAAAACAGAAATAAACACTTTTCAAAAACAAGCTCCAAATCATGTTGAAATACAGAAATAAACACTTTTCCATAAACAAGCTCTAAATCATGTTTGATGCACTCTGTAAGTTAATTTTATTTCAGTACTGTTTAATCAGGATGATAGGAACACTGTGGACAGTTTTCAGCAAGTTGCAACATTGAAATACAGAAATAAACACTTTTCCAAAAACAAGCTCTAAATCTTGTTGAAATGCAGAAAAAACACTTTTCAAAAACAAGCTCCAAATCATGTTGAAATACAGAAATAAGCACTTTTCAAATACAAGCTCCAAATCATGTTGAAATACAGAAATAAACACTTTTCCATAAACAAGCTCTAAATCATGTTTGATGCACTCTGTAAGTTAATTTTATTTCAGTACTGTTTAATCAGGATGATAGGAACACTGTGGACAGTTTTCAGCAAGTTGCAACATTGAAATACAGAAATAAACACTTTTCCAAAAACAAGCTCTAAATCATGTTGAAATACAGAAAAAACACTTTTCGAAAACAAGCTCCAAATCATGTTGAAATACAGAAATAAGCACTTTTCAAATACAAGCTCCAAATCATGTTGAAATACAGAAATAAACACTTTTCCATAAACAAGCTCTAAATCATGTTTGATGCACTCTGTAAGTTAATTTTATTTCAGTACTGTTTAATCAGGATGATAGTAACACTGTGGACGGTTTTCAGCAAGTTGCAACATTGGAATACAGAAATAAACACTTTTCCAAAAACAAGCTCTAAATCATGTTGAAAAACAGAAATAAACACTTTTCAAAAACAAGCTCCAAATCATGTTGAAATACAGAAATAAGCACTTTTCAAAAACAAGCTCCAAATCATGTTGAAATACAGAAATAAACACTTTTCAAAAACAAGCTCCAAATCATGTTGAAATACAGAAATAAACACTTTTCCATAAACAAGCTCTAAATCATGTTTGATGCTCTCTGTAAGTTAATTTTATTTCAGTACTGTTTAATCAGGATGATAGGAACATTGTGGACAGTTTTCAGCAAGTTGCAACATTGAAATACAGAAATAAACACTTTTCCAAAAACAAGCTCTAAATCTTGTTGAAATACAGAAAAAACACTTTTCAAAAACAAGCTCCAAATCATGTTGAAATACAGAAATAAGCACTTTTCAAATACAAGCTCCAAATCATGTTGAAATACAGAAATAAACACTTTTCCATAAACAAGCTCTAAATCATGTTTGATGCACTCTGTAAGTTAATTTTATTTCAGTACTGTTTAATCAGGATGATAGGAACACTGTGGACAGTTTTCAGCAAGTTGCAACATTGAAATACAGAAATAAACACTTTTCCAAAAACAAGCTCTAAATCATGTTGAAATACAGAAAAAACACTTTTCGAAAACAAGCTCCAAATCATGTTGAAATACAGAAATAAGCACTTTTCAAATACAAGCTCCAAATCATGTTGAAATACAGAAATAAACACTTTTCCATAAACAAGCTCTAAATCATGTTTGATGCACTCTGTAAGTTAATTTTATTTCAGTACTGTTTAATCAGGATGATAGTAACACTGTGGACGGTTTTCAGCAAGTTGCAACATTGAAATACAGAAATAAACACTTTTCCAAAAACAAGCTCTAAATCTTGTTGAAATACAGAAAAAAAACTTTTCAAAAACAAGCTCCAAATCATGTTGAAATACATAAATAAGCACTTTTCAAATACAAGCTCCAAATCATGTTGAAATACAGAAATAAACACTTTTCCATAAACAAGCTCTAAATCATGTTTGATGCACTCTGTAAGTTAATTTTATTTCAGTACTGTTTAATCAGGATGATAGGAACACTGTGGACAGTTTTCAGCAAGTTGCAACATTGAAATACAGAAATAAACACTTTTCCAAAAACAAGCTCTAAATCATGTTGAAATACAGAAAAAACACTTTTCGAAAACAAGCTCCAAATCATGTTGAAATACAGAAATAAGCACTTTTCAAATACAAGCTCCAAATCATGTTGAAATACAGAAATAAACACTTTTCCATAAACAAGCTCTAAATCATGTTGAAAAACAGAAATAAACACTTTTCAAAAACAAGCTCCAAATCATGTTGAAATACAGAAATAAACACTTTTCCATAAACAAGCTCTAAATCATGTTTGATGCACTCTGTAAGTTAATTTTATTTCAGTACTGTTTAATCAGGATGATAGGAACACTGTGGACAGTTTTCAGCAAGTTGCAACATTGAAATACAGAAATAAACACTTTTCCAAAAACAAGCTCTAAATCTTGTTGAAATGCAGAAAAAACACTTTTCAAAAACAAGCTCCAAATCATGTTGAAATACAGAAATAAGCACTTTTCAAATACAAGCTCCAAATCATGTTGAAATACAGAAATAAACACTTTTCCATAAACAAGCTCTAAATCATGTTTGATGCACTCTGTAAGTTAATTTTATTTCAGTACTGTTTAATCAGGATGATAGGAACACTGTGGACAGTTTTCAGCAAGTTGCAACATTGAAATACAGAAATAAACACTTTTCCAAAAACAAGCTCTAAATCATGTTGAAATACAGAAAAAACACTTTTCGAAAACAAGCTCCAAATCATGTTGAAATACAGAAATAAGCACTTTTCAAATACAAGCTCCAAATCATGTTGAAATACAGAAATAAACACTTTTCCATAAACAAGCTCTAAATCATGTTTGATGCACTCTGTAAGTTAATTTTATTTCAGTACTGTTTAATCAGGATGATAGTAACACTGTGGACAGTTTTCAGCAAGTTGCAACATTGAAATACAGAAATAAACACTTTTCCAAAAACAAGCTCTAAATCTTGTTGAAATACAGAAAAAACACTTTTCAAAAACAAGCTCCAAATCATGTTGAAATACAGAAATAAGCACTTTTCAAATACAAGCTCCAAATCATGTTGAAATACAGAAATAAACACTTTTCCATAAACAAGCTCTAAATCATGTTTGATGCACTCTGTAAGTTAATTTTATTTCAGTACTGTTTAATCAGGATGATAGGAACACTGTGGACAGTTTTCAGCAAGTTGCAACATTGAAATACAGAAATAAACACTTTTCCAAAAACAAGCTCTAAATCATGTTGAAATACAGAAAAAACACTTTTCGAAAACAAGCTCCAAATCATGTTGAAATACAGAAATAAGCACTTTTCAAATACAAGCTCCAAATCATGTTGAAATACAGAAATAAACACTTTTCCATAAACAAGCTCTAAATCATGTTTGATGCACTCTGTAAGTTAATTTTATTTCAGTACTGTTTAATCAGGATGATAGTAACACTGTGGACGGTTTTCAGCAAGTTGCAACATTGAAATACAGAAATAAACACTTTTCCAAAAACAAGCTCTAAATCTTGTTGAAATACAGAAAAAAAACTTTTCAAAAACAAGCTCCAAATCATGTTGAAATACATAAATAAGCACTTTTCAAATACAAGCTCCAAATCATGTTGAAATACAGAAATAAACACTTTTCCATAAACAAGCTCTAAATCATGTTTGATGCACTCTGTAAGTTAAATTTATTTCAGTACTGTTTAATCAGGATGATAGGAACACTGTGGACAGTTTTCAGCAAGTTGCAACATTGAAATACAGAAATAAACACTTTTCCAAAAACAAGCTCTAAATCATGTTGAAATACAGAAAAAACACTTTTCGAAAACAAGCTCCAAATCATGTTGAAATACAGAAATAAGCACTTTTCAAATACAAGCTCCAAATCATGTTGAAATACAGAAATAAACACTTTTCCATAAACAAGCTCTAAATCATGTTGAAAAACAGAAATAAACACTTTTCAAAAACAAGCTCCAAATCATGTTGAAATACAGAAATAAACACTTTTCCATAAACAAGCTCTAAATCATGTTTGATGCACTCTGTAAGTTAATTTTATTTCAGTACTGTTTAATCAGGATGATAGGAACACTGTGGACAGTTTTCAGCAAGTTGCAACATTGAAATACAGAAATAAACACTTTTCCAAAAACAAGCTCTAAATCTTGTTGAAATGCAGAAAAAACACTTTTCAAAAACAAGCTCCAAATCATGTTGAAATACAGAAATAAGCACTTTTCAAATACAAGCTCCAAATCATGTTGAAATACAGAAATAAACACTTTTCCATAAACAAGCTCTAAATCATGTTTGATGCACTCTGTAAGTTAATTTTATTTCAGTACTGTTTAATCAGGATGATAGGAACACTGTGGACAGTTTTCAGCAAGTTGCAACATTGAAATACAGAAATAAACACTTTTCCAAAAACAAGCTCTAAATCATGTTGAAATACAGAAAAAACACTTTTCGAAAACAAGCTCCAAATCATGTTGAAATACAGAAATAAGCACTTTTCAAATACAAGCTCCAAATCATGTTGAAATACAGAAATAAACACTTTTCCATAAACAAGCTCTAAATCATGTTTGATGCACTCTGTAAGTTAATTTTATTTCAGTACTGTTTAATCAGGATGATAGTAACACTGTGGACGGTTTTCAGCAAGTTGCAACATTGGAATACAGAAATAAACACTTTTCCAAAAACAAGCTCTAAATCATGTTGAAAAACAGAAATAAACACTTTTCAAAAACAAGCTCCAAATCATGTTGAAATACAGAAATAAGCACTTTTCAAAAACAAGCTCCAAATCATGTTGAAATACAGAAATAAACACTTTTCAAAAACAAGCTCCAAATCATGTTGAAATACAGAAATAAACACTTTTCCATAAACAAGCTCTAAATCATGTTTGATGCTCTCTGTAAGTTAATTTTATTTCAGTACTGTTTAATCAGGATGATAGGAACACTGTGGACAGTTTTCAGCAAGTTGCAACATTGAAATACAGAAATAAACACTTTTCCAAAAACAAGCTCTAAATCTTGTTGAAATACAGAAAAAACACTTTTCAAAAACAAGCTCCAAATCATGTTGAAATACAGAAATAAGCACTTTTCAAATACAAGCTCCAAATCATGTTGAAATACAGAAATAAACACTTTTCCATAAACAAGCTCTAAATCATGTTTGATGCACTCTGTAAGTTAATTTTATTTCAGTACTGTTTAATCAGGATGATAGGAACACTGTGGACAGTTTTCAGCAAGTTGCAACATTGAAATACAGAAATAAACACTTTTCCAAAAACAAGCTCTAATTCATGTTGAAATACAGAAAAAACACTTTTCGAAAACAAGCTCCAAATCATGTTGAAATACAGAAATAAGCACTTTTCAAATACAAGCTCCAAATCATGTTGAAATACAGAAATAAACACTTTTCCATAAACAAGCTCTAAATCATGTTGAAAAACAGAAATAAACACTTTTCAAAAACAAGCTCCAAATCATGTTGAAATACAGAAATAAACACTTTTCCATAAACAAGCTCTAAATCATGTTTGATGCACTCTGTAAGTTAATTTTATTTCAGTACTGTTTAATCAGGATGATAGGAACACTGTGGACAGTTTTCAGCAAGTTGCACCATTGAAATACAGAAATAAACACTTTTCCAAAAACAAGCTCTAAATCTTGTTGAAATGCAGAAAAAACACTTTTCAAAAACAAGCTCCAAATCATGTTGAAATACAGAAATAAGCACTTTTCAAATACAAGCTCCAAATCATGTTGAAATACAGAAATAAACACTTTTCCATAAACAAGCTCTAAATCATGTTTGATGCACTCTGTAAGTTAATTTTATTTCAGTACTGTTTAATCAGGATGATAGGAACACTGTGGACAGTTTTCAGCAAGTTGCAACATTGAAATACAGAAATAAACACTTTTCCAAAAACAAGCTCTAAATCATGTTGAAATACAGAAAAAACACTTTTCGAAAACAAGCTCCAAATCATGTTGAAATACAGAAATAAGCACTTTTCAAATACAAGCTCCAAATCATGTTGAAATACAGAAATAAACACTTTTCCATAAACAAGCTCTAAATCATGTTTGATGCACTCTGTAAGTTAATTTTATTTCAGTACTGTTTAACCCTCCCGTTGTCCTTCTATTATGCCTAGCACACAGTGTCCCCCCCCGGGGTCACTCTGTCCCGTCTTGGCTAAAGGCCCAGTGGGCACAAGTGTGACAGTATGGGTGTGAACAGCCTTTGCAGATGTATTTCTTACACCTGCAGCACGCTGTGTGTGTCTTGGCGTCCTTCTTGGGTGGGCAGACCTGACACCTCTTCCTCTTACTCGCCCCCAGCGGGGCGGCCGGGGCGGCGGCGGCGGCCGGGCCGGCGGCTCGCTCGCGGGCCTGCGGACGAGCCTCGGCGGATACACGCTCGCCCCGTATGACTTTGACAAGTGCGGACGCGGCTTCGGTGCGGGGGAGACGCTGCCTTCTTTGGATCAAGGGCTTCACGAGCGCCTTTCCGAGCTGCTCCAGGAACACCCTCCTCTTGTTCCGCTTCCCGGGCATCCAGTCGGGGTTGATCTCTCGCCATATGACAAAGGCGTTGTAGGAGGACACGTCGAGGATGTTGTGGAAGATGACCAGGGGCCAGCGGGCGGTCATCCGTCTGCAGCTGTAGGTCCCGACCACCTTGTCTAGGTTGTCCACGCCGCCCTTGTTGCAGTTGTAGTCTAGGATGAGGGCCGGCTTCCGGTCTCGGCGATCGCTGACGTCGGGCTCCGCGTGCCGCGTGCTCAGAAGCAGCACGTTCTTATTTCTCTTTGCCAGGTAGGACACTAGAGTGGCGGTGGGCGTGAAGGCGAACCTGGAGGACGAGACCTGTCTGCCCTTGGACTGGAGCAGCGCGGGAGGGAGCTCGGGCTTGTTCTTTCGCACCGTGCCCACCATGGTGAGGTTCCTCTCGAGGAGCCGCTGCCCGAGTTCGTAGGAGGTGAAGAAATTGTCACACGTGACGTTGTGACCGGCCGGCAGTCCCTCGGTCAGATCGAGGACGACGCGCGCGCCCTGGTTCTTCTCGGGGCATCCGCCGGCCGCCTTGCCGGTGTACACTTGCATCTTCCAAGCGTAGCTGGACTTGGCGTCGCAGGCCACCCACGACTTGATGCCGTATTTGGCCGGCTTGCTGGGAATGTACTGTCGGAAAGGACAGCGTCCTTGAGGCGAGGGAGAGGGGAGGGAGAGGAGAGGGAGAGGAGAGGGAGAGGAGATTAGCAGGAGATTAGCAGCAGCGTCATCGTTACAGGCTCACCATCGGGGCGCACTGCGTTTACGTTACACGCAGCCGCCGCCGCCGCCCGTGCCACTGCCCATTGCTACTGCTGCCCATTGCTACTACTGCCGATTGCTACCGCTGCCCGTGCTACTACTGCCCGTGCTCTCTACGCTACACGTACATACACAGATACATTGACTGCTACCGCTCTCTATGCACAGATACATAGACTGCCCGTGCTCTCTACGCCACGCGTACAAACGCAGATACATTGACTGCTACCGCTCTCTATGCACAGATACATAGACTGCTACCGCTCTCTCTACGCCACGCGTACAAACACAGATACATAGACTGCCCGTGCTCTCTACGCTACGCGTACGTACACAGATGCATAGACGGTACCTCTGAACGGGACCAGTTGTTCGTCCACCGTCACTTCGGGCCCCGGGTTGTAGAGGGCCTGCAGCCGCTCCTCCCACAGGTCCCACACCTCTCTGACGGCCGCCAGTCTGTCGGTGGCGAGTCTCGCGGGTCTCGACTGGCGGTCGTCGAATCGCAGCAGCCTCGAGTACTTGTGAAACGCCTTGAGCGGCATGGTGGCGCGGAACACGGTCCTGCCGCTCTCGGCGTCCCACAGGCTGGCCGCGGCCTCGCCTCGGGACCTGTAGACGCCGGCTAGGATCAGCAGCCCTACGTAGGCGCGCAGGTCTGTGGAGTCCATGGGTCGCCAGCCGTCGCCGTATTTTCTCACCCCCTGCAGGTTGGTCATGTCCACGATGATCCTTTCTATCGCCGGTGTGACAAACAGCCGGAAGGCGGACTCGATGTCGAGCGCTCGCGACGCGGCGTAGGCCGTGGGGCCCGGCGTCACGGCGGGGCAGGGCGGGCGGATGGCGCGGGGCCGGTCCGGGCCGCGATAGGCCGCGGAGGACCATTTGATTTTGCCGTTTTTCGACAGCAACGTCTCCCTTTCTCGCTCTGGCTCTCTGGCTCTGTCTGGCTCTCTGTCTCGCTCTCGGGCAGCGGCCGCGTCTCCCTCCGGCTCTTCCTCCGGCTCTTCCTCCGGATCTTCCTCCGAAGAGGAGCTCGACCGCGAGGCCGAGTCGTCTCCGTAGTCGTCCGCGTCGCGCTCGGGGTTGTATTCCTCACCGTCTTCATCTTCCGAAACGTCCTCCTCTTCGGAATCGCAGTAATCTTCTTCGTCTTCTTGGTCGACGCTGGAGGATATCTGTTCCAGGACCTGAGCCGCGCTGAAACCGGGACTGCGAGGCGTCGTAGGCGGAGGCAACACGCTCGGAGGGGTGGTATTCCTCGTCGCCGTCGTCCTCGTCGTCGTCCTCATCATCGTCCTCATCATCGTCCTCATCTTGTTCTTCTTCTTGTTGTTGTTGTTCTTGTTCTTGTTGTTCTTCTTCTTCTTCTTCTTCTTCTTCCTGACAATATTAGTAGGCTCTCTACGCCCTGCTTGCTGTCGTAGGCGGAGGGCTCACGCTCGGCGGGGTCGTATTCCTCCTCGTCGTCGTCCTCGTCGTCGTCGTCGTCCTCTTCTTCTTCTTCTTCTTCTTCTTCTTCTTCTTCTT
>NW_026602355.1:0-19573 GCF_029448725.1 Salvelinus fontinalis | reverse complement strand
ATACTTATGGTATGCTACAGTAGAAACGTTACACAGAAAATAAGGCATTTTGATAGGAATGCACGCATGTCCAGTTATTTGTAAGGAAGGCAATGTGGGCACCAGGCAATAAATGTGCCGGGGGAGTTTGTGAGCGGCTGGCAAGCTTGGCTGGCAAGCTTAGCTTGCCTTTCCGATTTGGTTTCATACAACTGCTCTTAATACTGACTGAATACTTGTTGAATTCAGGCACAAGTGACCTCTTGTGTTTAAAACGGTTATGCGCTTAACATAATGGATGGTTCACACGCCTGTGCAGCATGGAAGTTGATGTTTGAAACTGAATAGGATCAGTTGACAGGATCCCTAGAAGTTGATGCCACTTTCAATGGAATTTCCTGTCCTAGAGGAATGCGCTAATTGGGAGTTGCTAAACATGAACAAATACCACGGTCAAGTGTAGCAGCATCTTGCTAACCTTATTTAGCTAGCTAATGTTCATATTTAAAAAAATGTCACACAGCTGGGTTTGTCATAAGCATTGATTTGGGTGAGCACTTTGCCACAGATGGACACCTCTGGCCTAATTTTTTACGTTGCCATCTTCTCAAGAATTTAAATTGGGTAACCTATTGAAAGATTACTTATTTTTCCTACATTGTAATGGACACTGCAACCTTTGGTAGATGGGCTACAATGACTTTGCCCATGATTATGCACGCTGCAAATGACACTTTATTTTGCGGTGTCTTTTCAGTATCTGGATACATGTTACACCAAGCAGTGGAGTGAAGCAACTTGATTGGTCAAAACCATTTATTTGGGGGATCGGGTTTGCAAAATGCTATCAAATCACGCCATTTTACCATTTTTATGAAATGGTTGCAAAACCCCAAATTCGGCACCCCCTATTTTAATTTGCCCCGGTGGCCATGTGGACAAGGCTCATCTGTCACGGGTGTAACTTTGCAGCGGTTTATTAAATCAAATGTCATCCTGGTGGGGGTGGTAGCAGTTTGAAAAAACAGGCTGAAAATGTTTTGTAGATCATAGGAAAAGACACCACATTCACATGGCTGTGCACAAAATGGGCAGTTCAGATTTGTCAAATCAGCTGTAACTATATCATACTTGGCTTAAATCATTGTGCAAGTCCTGAGAAAGCTCTGGCCGTCTGTCAGCTCAAGTGGATTTGTACTGGTGTGGGCGTTTGTCTCTTAATGTAATGTCTTCAGATTATACAAATCCCTTTTTGCTAATATCTGTCAGTTAAGCAGTAAATGATAAACCTCCCAAAGATGCAAATGACAAAAGTAGGCCTAAACTGTCAATGCGTAGGTTACTTTGCATAGTAGAGCTGCTCCCTTCACAGAAGTCCTCCACGTGTGAATCTGATGCCATGGGTGTAGAATATATTTTGTGACCAATTTTTCCGACAGCGGAAGAATTGCTCTGGCGCATTGCATGAAATTCTTAATTTAAAAAGAAGTACTTATTTTGAAAATATGATACCGACTGTCTATTCGGCAACTTTGGTTAAACCACGGTCAATTGATCAATATTCAGGTCGCCTGTAGTCTGACCATTCTGGATCATTTAGAATTTTAAGAACCATTTAGAGGGACGTCTCACCACATGAGAATGTGATCATGTCAATGTAATTGAATAAACATGTTGGACATACGACGTAGACATTTGACATCCGTCATTTACCTAGCTATAAAAGTCTTTGCAGTAGACAAAGTAATATTGTTGATGAGAAATGCTATGGCATTGCTAGTATGACCCTCCCTTGACAAATTAAATGCATTTATTTTCAAATAGGCAGCCCAATTTCTGTTTATAAAAAAATAAAAAATATACTAAATCAGATTTTTCCAGGTCTGATGGGCCAAAAGATCAGAAATTAAAACCAACAAACTACTGTCGTGACCTTGAATTATCTGAGGACTGTTTAATTGTTACCCGACTAAATGAATCGTGTTAGGATTTGGGGTGCCGAGGAAACGGTTTTAAAGATACCGTCTCCCGACTTAAACTCTAGACGGTAGAAATCTATTACATTGCTAAAGTCAACTTATTAACCATTACATCGTATCCTCCTCGCAGCTGCAAGAACCCCAGCCTTATGATTCAGTACTATACAAATTGGTTTAATTTATTTACTAGCTAAACACACAGGTCCCTAGCGGACTGACACAATATGACGGCTTGTTACGATGTCTCCCCCACCCATGGTTCCATAAGGGACACTTATCGTTGTTACATTTTTGCATGAATGTATTTATGTGGGATGCCGCCGTGGTTGGGTCTTCTCTCTGATTGGCTCCCTGAGGTCACAATGTCAATAGTTGTCCGTGGCTCCAATGACTAGTCTTGAACGGAACTTCAGGATGGATTTTCCTTTCACTCATTCTGGAAGATGGGCTAATCAACCCTGTCGCTGATTCCTCAGTGGGTGATGAGAGTAGGATGGTTTGGATATAGTAGCAGAATGGTCCCACTGAAGTTAGCTTTTCTAGGTACTTGGCTCAAACAGCTAATCGGCTGTACCAGTGACTGTCTGTCTGAGGTGTTTATTCTCCCTCGTGTTGGTATTCAGGTTTCGGACCACTTTGGACGTGAGCTGCAGCTCGCCGTCCTTAGGAAGGTGCGTTTAGGGAAGTTCCAACCATTTCAAACGTGTAGCTAGCGACTCACGGTTTTCTGGTCTAATGTTAATTTCAGTTACCATCCTTTTATGCACTCTGGCCGCCGGGGACAATTCTGTCAGTCTGGCCCGCTCTCTGATGTCACTTGTGGCATGGCTACTTACTATGCACATTTTCTAGGAGTTTCTCTAATACGTTCAAAAGTGAATACTGGAACAATATTTATAACATAAGACTGGTCAGAGATAGAAAAAGAATGTAACGTTGATTTTTAAAAAGGAAATACTGGAACTAGAAAAGTGCTCACACTACAGGTAGGAAGTCTCGAGCCTTTACATTGTATATGAAATATGTTGGGGTTTTTTCAAGACCTAGGTGAATTTAGGAGGGGTAAGAGTTTTGGTGGGAAAAGCCTGTTAACAAAGACATTCCTTTAGTTCATACTGGAGGGGGAGAAGGAACCCACTTCTCCTGTCATTTACAACATGGTGTAAATTGATCTGATCCTCACAGGACAGTCATGACACCACCATAAGACTTCGTACACAAGGCGGTTGGGGTTTAGTGTTCTTGTTCCTAACTTAGTCCCTCTCTCTACACTGGCAGTTGTGAGAACCCGGAGGATCCGTACCGTGTGGTCTTCCACCCGGTGGTAGCTGACGCCAGGGTCCACTTCCCCCCTCACGTCAAACGCTTTGAGGTCTATATGTTTTCCTTCGTCGAGGATGCGGTTGAGCCGAGTGGCCAGGTAACAAATTTCACCCAACAATCTTTAGGTTAATTTTGTGAGTGGCAATCATCCCTTTTTTAAATTTCTGACACCCTCAAATCTTTAATTCCTAGGTCTTTGTCCATTGTGATGTGGTCATCTGTGACGCCAGTAGTCCCTCTGGCGGCCCCTGTAGTGGACAATGTGTGAATCAGGACAACTCGAAAAGAGGTAGGTCTTGTTTTATGCTTTTCAGACCCTGTCAGACCATAACTGAACTAATAGGTTCTCTCTCTCTCAACAGGTCAACGACATGTCAAAGACCTCTTTGAGGAGCCTCATTTCTATGTTTCTTCTGGATACATTCTTTGGGTGTAATGTCTTGTTCTAACATGTCAAATAAAGTGTTCTATATAACAATTACGTTTGTTTTACTTGCGTGGCAACAATCCTAACCGTTGGAGCTACCTTAATTGTATCTGATTTGCGTATAACACCAAGGCGCATGTACTTTAGTGGATGTAGTAGGCTTGTCATCTGACGTGTATCAATCAACCCTTTTGTAAGCATGGAACTCTGAACCATCCACACCAATTTCCCGTCTAGGACGAACAATGGGTGTCAAAACAAAAGCTTTCCAATGCCCAGTAGGAAGAACTGACTCAATGTTATAGCAGATGGTGGTTTGTGAGGCCAGCAGGGCTGTGGTTGGCTGCAGGCCCCAGGGAGCACAGCAGTGTTGGGAATTTTCAACATAAATTACAACTTTACTTGATACCTCTCACTAGCTTGGTTTCCATCCAAATATGGACAGTTCTTTAATGATATGCATGTATATCTCAAATGGGGAGAGCTTGACTTTCTCACTACTTTTTTTTTGTAAGAAGTGTTGACAAGCTGAATGTACCGAGCTGTCTGTTTTTAAAACTACTAGCGCACAGCTCGTACACCCATGCATACCCCACAAGACATGCCACCAGAGGTCTCTTACCAATCGCCAAGTCCGGACTACGGAAGGTACAGAGTCATGAATACGTTGCAATCTATTCCGCATCAGGATCAGATTTAAAGAAACACCTTATGGAACAGCGGGGACTAAAGAGCTGCAGCAATTCCTCCTTTAAAAGTTGCGAGCTTGCACCGCTGGACGGCTTCATTGCTCCAGACCACAAGGGGGAGTTGGCGCACTGGAGGATGAATTAGTTGGGTAACATAGATAAATGGGATGTTTAGTTTACATATGCTTATGTGAGTTATCATTACAATGTGTCCCTTTGGACTATACTGTTGGCAGTTGCACGTTACCCTTCTCAGCTAGGGCTCAGTCATTTGGGGCCCAGAGAGGGGAGACGTCAGAAGGGAACATTGTCGTCATATGTGAAGGGATGGCTGATGAAGGGGGAACCAATTATCTCTGGCTCAATGTCTGTGTGCAAGTCACTACCCTCAGTGAGCTTGTCCAGGAGTGGGGAGAAGAGGAGGTTTACTTGATGGGATCAAATTTATTTATATAGCTCTTCTTACATTAGCTGATATCTTAGTGCTGTACAGAAACCCAGCCTAAACCCCAAACGGCAAGCAATGCAGGTGTAGAAGCACGGTGGCTAGGAAAAACTCCCTAGAAAGGCCAATCCCTAGAGGAACCAGGCTGAGGGGTGGCCAGTCCTCTTCTGGCTGTGCTGGGTGGAGATTATAACAGAACATGGCCAAGATGTTCATAAATGATCAGCATGGTCAAAAAATAATAATCACAGTAGTTATCGAGGGTGCAGCAAGTCATCACCTCAAGAGTAAATGTCAGTTGGCTTTTCATAGCCGATCATTAAGAGTATCTCTACCGCTCCTGCAGTCTGAGTTGAAAACGGCAGGTCTGGGACAGGTAGCACGTCCGTTGAACAGGTCAGGGTTCCATAGCCGCAGGCAGAACAGTTGAAACTGGAGCAGGAGCACGGCCAGGTGGACTGGGGACAGCAAGGTAATCCTGAGGCATGGTACTAGGGCTCAGGTCCTCAGAGAGAAAGAGAATTAGAGAGAGCATACTTAAATTCACACAGGACACCGGCTAAGACAGGAGAAGTACTCCAGATATAACAAACTGACCCTAGCCCCCCGACACAAACTACTGCAGCATAAATACTGGAGGCTGAGACAGGAGGGGTCAGGAGACACTGTGGCCCCATCTGATGATACCCCCGGACAGGGCCAAACAGGAAGGATATAACCCCACCCACTTTGCCAAAGCACAGCCCTCACACCACTAAAGGGATTTCTTCAATCACCAACTTACCATCCTGAGACAAGGCCGAGTAAAGCCCACAAAGATCTCCGCCACGGCACAACCCAAGGGGGGGCGCCAACCCAGACAGGAAGATCACGTCAGTGACTCACCCCCCCTAGGGACGGCATGAAAGAGCGCCAGTGACTCGGCCCCTGTAATAGGGTTAGAGGCAGAGAATCACAGTGGAGAGAGGGGAACCGGCCAGGCAGAGACGGTAAGGGCGGTTCCTTGCTCCAGAGCCTTTCCGTTCACCTTCACACTCCTGGGCCAGACTACACTCAATCATATGACCCACTGAAGAGATGAGTCCTCAGTAAAGACTTAACAGTTGAGACAGAGCCTGCGTCTCTCATATGGGTAGGCAGACCATTCCATAAAAATTGAGCTCTATAGGAGAAAGCCCTGCCTCCAGCTGTTTGCTTAGAAATTCTAGGGACAATAAGGAGGCCTGCGTCTTGTGACCGTAGCGTATGTGTAGGTATGTACGGCAGGACCAAATCGGAAAGAGGGGTAGGAGCAAGCCCATGTAATGTTTTATAGGTTAGCAGTTAAACCTTGAAATTAGCCCTTGCCTTAACAGGAAGCCAGTGTAGGGAGGCTAGCACTGGAGTAATATGATAACAATTTTGGGTTCTAGTCAGGATTCTAGCAGCCGTATTTAGCACTAACTGAAGTTTATTTTGTGCTTTATCCAGGTAGCCGGAAAGTAGAGCATTGCAGTAGTCTAACCTAGAAGTAACAAAAGCATGGATGACTTTTTCTGCATCATTTTTGGACAGAAAGTTTCTGATTTTTGCAATGTTACGTAGATGGAAAAAAGCTGTCCTTGAAACAGTCTTGATATGTTCGTCAAAAGAGAGATCAGGGTCCAGAGTAACGCCTAGGTCCTTCACAGTTTTATTTGAGACGACTTTACAACCATCAAGATTAATTGTCAGATTCAACAGAAGATCTCTTTGTTTCTTGGGACCTAGAACAAGCATCTCTGTTTTGTCTGAGTTTAAAAGTAGAAAGTTTGCAGCCATCCACTTCCTTATGTCTGAAACATAGGCTTTCAGTGAGGGCAATTTTGGGGCTTCGCCATGTTTCATTGAAATGTACAGCTGTGTGTCATCCGCATAGCAGTGAAAGTTAACATTATGCTTTCGAATGACATCCCCAAGAGGTAAAATATATAATGAAAACAATAGTGGTCCCAAAACGGAACATTGAGGAACACCGAAATGTACAGGTGATTTGTCAGAGGACAAACCATTCACAGAGACAAACTGATATCTTTCCGACAGATAAGATCTATACCAGGCCAGAACTTGTCCGTGTAGACCAATTTGGGTTTCCAATCTCTCCAAAAGAACGTGGTGATCGATGGTATCAAAGGCAGCACTAAGGTCTAGGAGCACGAGGACAGATGCAGAGCCTCGGTCTGCGCCATTTAAAGGTCATTTACCACCTTCACAAGTGCAGTCTCAGTGCAATGATGGGATCTAAAACCAGACTAAAGCATTTTGTATACATTGTTTGTCTTGTCAACGGCTTTCTAAAATTGAGAGGAATTTTAAGATTCGATATAGGCCGATAGTTTTTTATATTTTCTGGGTCAAAATTTTGGCTTTTTCAAGAGAGGCTTTATTACTGCCACTTTTAGTGAGTTTGGTACGCATCCGGTGGATAGAGAGTCGTTTATTATGTTCAACATAGGAGGGCTGAGCACAGGAAGCAGCTCTTTCAGTAGTTTAGTTGGAATAAGGTCCAGTATGCAGCTTGAAGGTTTAGAGGCCATGATTATTTTCATCATTGTGTCAAGAGATATAGTACTAAAACACTTAAGTGTCTCTCTTGATCCTAAGTCCTGGCAGAGTTGTGCAGACTCAGGACAGCTGAGCTTTGGAGGAATACGCAGATTTAAAGAGGAGTCCGTAATTTGCTTTCTAATGATCATGATCTTTTCTTCAAAGAAGTTCATGAATTTATTACTGCTGAAGTGAAAGCCATCCTCACTTGGGGAATGCTGCTTTTTAGTTAGCTTTGCGACAGTATCAAAAAGAAATTTCGGATTGATCTTATTTTCCTCAATTAAGTTGGAAAAATAGAATGATCGAGCAGCAGTGAGGGCTCTTCGATACTGCACGGTACTGTCTTTCCAAGCTAGTCGGAAGACTTCCAGTTTGGTGTGGCGCCAGTTCCGTTCCAATTTTCTGTAAGCTTGCTTCAGAGCTCGGGTATTTTCTGTATACCAGGGAGCTAGTTTCTTATGACAAACGTTTGTAGTTTTTAGGGGTGCGACTGCATCTAGGGTATCGCGCAAGGTTAAATTGAGTGCCTCAGTTAGGTGGTTAATTGATTTTTGTCCTCTGACGTCCTTGGGTAGGCAGAGGGAGTCTGGAAGGGCATCAAGGAATCTTTGTGTTGTCTGAGAATTTATAGTACGACTTTTGATGCTCCTTAGTATATTGAGGTATGCCTTGGATGATGTAATGTTTTGGTACTATGAAGTACCAGGAACGAGATTAGAACCTCTTTTTAGAGACCAAACTGAGCGATAATTTATAGCAAATGCAATCTGCCTAAGGGATACTCCTTTCTCAAGTAAAAGGCCCTTTGTGAAGTTTTCCTAAGATCTGTGGTTCGTCATGTAAGATGAGAGGGGTATATCTTTGCTATAAAAGATCTCAGTTGCCAATATGTTGGAACTCTCAACAATTCATTGATAGTGAATTGTTGAAAGTCACAGGGCTTTGGTAAAGCTCATATTATTAAAGGGAGAAGTTTAAGTATAACTCTGACTGGTGTGTGGTTTGTAACTCTCCTCATTTGGTAATACAGGAAATTGCCACGACAGCACTCATAATGCATTTGGGTCCCAAGGCTTTGTGATGACGAATTTTGACGCGAGCCACCGTTGCCTTGTGGCGCTCAACGAAGATGGCTGACGTCTTAACGAGTCAAGCAAATGTACAATTTGAGAGGAATGTGTTAATGTAGAGACAAACGCATTGACTGCACAATTGTGTAAGCTTGCCTTGCAATGCAGCTGAAGTAACATAGCTAGCTAACTATTTACTTGCTTATTGTGTCGGGTTAAAAATAACTATGTAGCCGATCTGGGTATGGACCCTAAAACATAAAGTTCTGAACTAATATTCATACCAATCTATGAACCTCAAGTCTGAATGGCATTAATGAAGCCTAGAGTAGAATATAACTTTAATGTGCCATGGATGCAAGTCCTATATACACATGTACTGTAGTCTGTACATTGAATATATTCACCGGTCATGTACTCTTCCTTGGCAAATAAAGGTGCGGTTCAGGTATGACTGAGACAGTATTTTTCAGTCATATCAAACGCCATTATTTAAATGATGCGGTGTCTGCATGTATTACAATTATACACTTCAACAGTGATTACTAATCCTGGGATATCAATGATTACACATTGTAACTATACAATAGACTAAACATGATTGATCTGTAATTCATATATACAGAGAGAGAAAAACCTATGCGCATTTAACTCCATTAATCAGAGGACGGACACAGGGTAGTATTTCAACCAGCGGAGAATGTGAAACGCTTTATTGAAAGAAGTGCATTTTAATTGTAATATTATAAATACAAGTTCAATCTTGGGCGGGCAGGTGGACTAGTAACCGGAAGGTTGCAAGATCGAGTCCCCGAGCCGACAAGGTAAAAATATGTCCTTCTGCCCCTGAACAAGGCAGTTCCTAGGCCGTCATTCTTATCTGACTTGCCTAGTTAAAATGTTTGTTTTTTTAAAGTAGGCAAATCTGTACTTCAATGCACATATGGTGTGCATTAGAAGACGAGGTGGGGAGAGAGGTAAGAACAGCGGCAGATAGCATATGATTCATGAATGACAGTGCTACCCTAATATTCTCTCAGTTCATCACAATTGCGCTGTCGGGACTGGATTCCTCTCACATCAAAACATACCTGCAGACGAGAGAGCATGATTAAGCCTTGTTTTTTTTTGTCTAACACGGTCAGTCATCTTAAATCAGGAGGTGAAATGCAAAACTGACCTTGGATCATTAACTCTGGGGTTTCAATGTAAAGCATCTCTTTAATAATACTTCCTGTTGACATCTCACCTATGATCAGGCTGTGCCCTCTGTCAGCCAGTTCAGATGTGGGAGAGGTTCAACAAAACAGCTGATATAACCTAGAGGATTTAGGGGGAGAGGGATGACGTGAGTGGCTACAGAGTACTTTAAGCTGAAAAACAGACTCATGAGGACAAACAATAGAAGATAATGCCAATAGTTGTCTCACCACTTGGTTATTGCAAGGCTAACCCATGACTAAGCAGCAACAGATAGTCCAGTGAAAATGGCTGTAAATCTGAAAATTAGCAGCTGACATCGTAAGTTTTTTTTTAAATTCATGCATGTGAGACAGATTCCATGTACAACAAGACAGGCAGAGATGGAGAAAAATAACACAGAACAGTTTAATTACCTCTGGTTAGGGACACTTTGCCAGCAATAAAGCTTCCACGGCCTGGTCCTCACACAGTGAACATCTGGCAATATCTACATTTTCGACCCCCTTGGTCAGCTCGCTCAATGAAAGTAAAGAAAACAATAACTGAGATATGACCGTTCAATCTAAAGCAGCACATGTCATTGTTTGTCAACACAGCCCAGTGCTGCTTACCTGAGATGCCATCTTCGTACGTGTCCGCTTTGACTTCCTTTTCTGTCGGGGAAAAAATTGCTGTCAGAACAATTATTTTGACAAAAAGTAACAAATGCACCTCCATAGCATATAACAAATGGCCTGTAAATAACCACACCTTCATACAAGCGTGCTACTATTTTTTGAAATAACAAAAAAATATCAATTGTTGTTGGAAGATATGGGTATGGTGAATTATTTGTCAACCATAAAACACCTAATGTGGTACACACAATGAATAATATAAAAATAACTGATTATCTTAAAATGGAAAAATTGTCACATATATGGTTCTTCGTCTGTAGGATTCATTTACTTACTGTACAGACAAGTATATTTTATACATATATATTTTTTTAAACAATTTTTTTAAATGTATTCCATAGACAGAACGAAATATATTTAGATGCATTTTGAATTTCTAATTGTCAATATTTTATTTTCTGTGTCATGTGTTCATGCCCATTTATGTACATCCTGTGTATGTTACCCTTCCAATGAGCTTATCGTATAAACTACAACGCGAAAACTATGGTTTACCTCACTTTGAATCATGTTAGCACGGGTAACGGCCGTTTACAGTCTTTCTTTAGTTTTTCATTCGTACTCTTCCCAATTCACTTAAACTATATTTCTTTATTTCCCATGGGCTTCACCAGAGTACCCCCTAGTGGCTGGAATACAACTGTATTAAGCCCCTTACAACACCTCCCTGCAAAAACGAAATGTTGTCCCAGTTGCAGCCTTGTTTTGCACGCTTTGTACAAAATAATAAAATGCAGTACTACAGGATATTTCTTAAAGTAGCTCTTTATTAGCTAGCTATAACTGGAATGTTCACGTATCGCCAACCAGCATCAAACTGACCATGACCTAACCATTTGGGTGGTCTTAACCAATCATAGCACAGTATGATATGGCGGTAAAATGCATCCAATTATAATTCAGTATGTTTACACATATGAATATTACAGTATCCAAACTGATATGCCATTTTTAGTTGGCTGGATAACCTGCTGGCTACCCACAGACGTCCAGAGCGGAGTCTGTCGGTTCCATCTCCCAGCACCAGCGCTCCGATGCCCATGGAGCTGGGAGGTGCTGCGCTCAGGGAGACCGGAGGAGGTTCCTTCACGTGCACCATCTGTGGCCGCAGAGGTCACACTGCCGGTCGGTGCCGGGTTGGGTCCTCTGGGGGTCGAGGCAGCAAGCAGGGCACTCTGGCGTCACCCCAGGTTAGCCGGCACCATTCTTACCCAGAGCGCTCTGTTGCACACATGTTTTTGTATGTTACTTTTCCTGAGTTTTCACCGCATTCCCAGCATAAAGCGTTCATCGATTCAGGCGCGACTGGGAATTTTATAGACAGATCATTTGCCCATAGTTTAGGGATCCCCATTGTTCCAGTGGCTATGCCCTTCCCAGTTCACGCCTTAGTCGACCAATATGGTCAGGGTTGATTAGGGAGGCCACCGTTTCCGCTCAGTCTCTTCCTCATTGACTCTCCTGCGTTTCCCGTGTTGCTAGACCTACCCTGGTTAGCCTGTCATGACCCCACTGTTTCATGGCAACGAAGGGCTCTCACGGGATGGTCGCGGGGAGGTGTCTAGGGGTTTCCGTTGGTGCTACTACGGTGGAAACTCCAGACCAGGTCTCCACCGTGCGCAATCTCCCCGAATATTCCGATTTGGCTCTCGCCTTCTCCAAAAAGAAGGAAACTCAATTACCACCCCATCGTTGCAGGGATTGTGCGATACATCTCCTGGTAGAAGCTACACTTCCCAGGAGTCACGTGTATCCCCTGTCACAGGCGGCGGCTATGGAAACATTTGTCTCCGAATATCTGCATCAGGGGTACATTCGGTCCTCCACTTCACCCGCCTCCTCAAGTTTATTTTTTTGTGAAGAAGAAGGAGGGAGGTCTGCGCCCGTGTATTGCCTATCGAGCCCTAAACCAGATCACTGTGAAGTACAGTTACCCGCTACCTCTCATAGCCACAGCGATTGAGTCAATGCACGGTGTGCGCTTCTTCACCAAACTAGATCTCAGGAGCGCTTACAACCTGGTGCGTTTCCGGGAGGGAGACGAGTGGAAGACAGCATTCAGTACTACCTCAGGGCATTATGAGTACCTCGTCATGCCGTACGGGTTGATGAATGCTCCATCAGTCTTCCAAGCCTTTGTAGACAAGGTTTTCAGGGACCTGCACGGGCAGGTGTAGTGGTGTAAATCGATGACATTCTGATATACTCATCTGCACGCGCGGAGCATGTGTCCCTGGTGTGCAGGCTGCTTGGTCGACTGTTGGAGCATGACCTGTACGTCAAGGCTGAGAAATGCCTGTTCTTCCAGCAGTCTGTCTCCTTCCTAGGGTACCGCATTTCCACCTCAGGGGTGGAGATGGAGAGTGACCACATTTCAGCCGTGCGTAATTGGCCGACTCCCACCATGGTAAAGGAGGTGCAGCGGTTTCTAGGGTTTGACAATTACTACCGGAGGTTTATCCGGGGTTTTGGTCAGGTAGCGGCTCCCATTACCTCACTGCTGAATGGGGGCCCGGTACGTCTGCAGTGGTCGGCCGAGGCGGACAGGGCTTTTGGTCACCTAAGGGCTCTGTTTACCTCGGATCCCGTGCTGGCCCATCCAGATCCCTCTTTGGCGTTCACAGTGGAGGTGGACCAAGGCTGGGATAGGAGCCGTGCTCTCTCAGCGCTCGGGTACGCCACCGAAGCTCCACCCCTGTGCCTTCTTCTCGAGGAAGCTCAGCCCGGCGGAGCGAAACTATGACGTGGGGGACCGGGAGTTGTTGGCTGTCATCAAGGCTTTGAAGGCGTGGAGACATTGGCTTGAGGGGGCAAAACACCCTTTTCTCATCTGGACTGACCACTGCAATCTGGAGTACATCCGGGCAGCGAGGAGAATCCTCGCCAGGCAAGGTGGGCCATGTTTTTCACCCGTTTTGTTTTCACCCTTTTGTACAGACCAGGTTCCCAGAATGTCAAGGCAGACGCACTGTCCTGGCTGTATGACACAGAGGAGCGGCCCATGGAACCCACCCCCATACTCCCGGCCTCCTGCCTGGTGGCGCTGGTAGTATGGGAGCTGGACGCAGACATTGAGCAGGCGTTATGGGCAGGGCCCACTCCTCTCCAGTGTCCTGCTGGGCGTCTGTACGTTCCGTCTGCTGTCCGTGACCGGCTGACCTATTGGGCTCACACGTCACCCTCCTCTGGTCATCCAGGTATCGGTCAGACAGTGCGCTGTTTGATTGGGAAGTACTGGTGGCCCACCTTGGCTAAGGACGTGAGGGTTTATGTTTCCTCCTGCTCGGTGTGCGCCCAGTGTAAGGCTCCTAGGCACCTGCCCAGAGGTAAGTTACACCCCTTACCCGTTCCACAACGGCCATGGTCTCACCTGTCGATAGATTTTCTCACAGATCTCCCCCCTCACAGGGTAACACCACGATCCTGGTCGGTGTGGACCGTTTCTCCAAGACCTGCCGTCTCCTTCCTCTGCCCGTTCTCCCTACAGCCCTACAGACTGCCGAGGCCTTGTTCACTCATGTCTTCCGGCACTACGGGGTGGCTGAGGATACAGTGTTTGACCGAGGTCCCCAGTTCACGTCGAGGGTCTGGAGAGCGTTCATGGAGCGTCAGGGGGTCTCGATCGGCCTTACCTCAGGTTTTCACCCCGAGAGTAACGGGCAGGTGGAGAGAGTTAACCAGGATGTGGGTAGGTTTCTGCGGTCTTGTTGCCAGGACCGGCCGGGGGAGTGGGCGGCGTTCGTGCCCTGGGCAGAGATGACCCAGAACTCGCTTCGCCACTCCTCCACTAACCTCTCCCCCTTCCAGTGCGTACTGGGGTATCAGCCGGTTCTGGCTCCTTGGCATCAGAGTCAGACCGAGGCTCCTGCGGTGGAAGACTGGTTCCGGCACGCGGAGGTGACATGGCACGCCTCCCATGTTCACCTTCAGCGCGCCGTGCTGCGCCAGAAAGCCAGCACAGACCGCCACCACAGTGAGGTCCCGGTGCCAGGTCTGGCTCTCTCTGCCCCTCCGCCTGCCCTGCCGGAAGATGGGTCCGCGGTTTGTGGGGCCGTTTAAAGTCCTGAGGAGACTGAACGAGGTGTACTACAGGTTACAGCTCCCACTCGATTACCGTATTAACCCCTCAATCCATGTGTGTCTCCTCAGGCCGGTGGTGGCTGGTCCGCTCCAGGGGTCTGAGGTGCGGGAGGTTCCTATGCCCCCTCTGGACATCGAGGGGGACCCGGCGTATGCCGTTTGCTCCATACTGGATTCGAGGCATCGGGCGAGGGGCCTTCAGTAACTCGTGGAGTGGGAGGGGTACAGTCCGGAGGAGATATGCTGGGTTCTGGTGGAGGATGTGTTGGACAATTCAATCCTGAGGGAATTCCACCGTCTCCGTCTGGATCGCCCTGCACCTCGCCCTCCTGGTTGTCCCCGAGGCCGGTGTCGGCGTGCTGCTGGAGCCCCGCGTCAAGGGAAGGGGGTACTGTCACGACTTCCGCCGAAGTCGGTTCCTCTCCTTGTTCGGGCGGCATTCAACGTCACCGGTCTTCTAGCAATCACCAATCCACCTATCATTTTCCATTTGTTTTGTCTTGTTTTCCCACACACCTGGTTTACATTCCCTCATTACTTGACGTGTAAATAACCCTCTGTTCCCCCCATGTCTGTGTGTGGAATTGTTTGTTGTAAAGTGTATGTGCCCTTCAGACTGGTTTGCGATTGATTATTTCAACCCATATTTTGTTGTTCTGGGAGCCGTTGGTTTTTTCCTCATTAAACTGCTTCGGTTATTACCCAGTTCTGCTCCCCTGTGCCTGACTTCCCTGCAGCCCGTTACGCACCTCTTACAAGATCAATATCTTAGGTTTTGTACCATTGATTTTTCCAAGCGCTGGGATGCGCAGAACTTAGAACGCGGAGGTAATGAAATGCCCAGGAAATGGCACAGAAAATTTGGGCCGGTCTCTCCATAAAAGTCAATGGCCACACACCAATACATGGATTTGACAGTCAAACTATTACTTAAATAGCAGTCAACTGTTGTTATTCTATAGAGGGTCGTGATTCGTTTAGGTTAACCTTTCTCGCCCCTGGGTTCCGCTAGCGGAACACCCACAACACTCCGCTGCCTTCGCAGAGCGCGAAATTCAAAAAATTTTTTTTTGAAATCTTTAACTTCCACACATCAACAAGTCCAATATAGCAAATGAAAGATAAACATCTTGTAAATCCAGCCAACATGTCCGATTTTTTAAATGTTTTACAGCGAAAACACAATATATATTTATGTTAGCTCACCACAATAGCCAAACACACAACGCTATTTATCCACCGCATAGGTAGCTTTCAAAAAACCGACAAAATATAGATATAACTAGTCACTAACCAAGAAACAACTTCATCAGATGACAGTCTTATGACATGTTACACAATAGATTTATGTTTTTTTTTCGAAGAATGTGCATATTTGAGGTATAAATCATAGTTTTACATTGTAGCTGCAATCACAAATAGCACCGAAGCAGCCAGAATAATTACAGAGAGCAACCTGAAATACAGAAATACTCATCATAAAACATTTATGAAAAATACATGGTGTACAGCAAATGAAAGATAAACATCTTGTGAATCCAGACAATATTTAAGATTTTTTAAGTGTTTTACAGCGAAAACACAATATAGAATTATATTAGCTTACCACAATAGCCAAACACACAAATGCATTTATCAGCAGCAAAAGGTAGCGATCGCAAAACCCAGCAAAATATATAAAATTAATCACTAACCTTGACCAACTTCATCAGATGACAGTCCTATAACATCAGGTTATACAATACACTTATGTTTTGTTTGAAAATGTGCATATTTTGAGCTGCAAACCGTGGTTATACATTGTGAATATGTAGCATCGATTCACCAAATTGTCCGGAGATATTTTGGACACTCACCTAATCTGACCAAAGAACTCATCATAAACTTTACAAAAAAATACATGTTGGACAGCAAATGAAAGATACACTAGTTCTTAATGCAACCGCCGTGTTAGATTTTTTAAAATAACTTTACTATAACAAACATCTTACGTTATAGCGAGACAGTGCCCACAAAAAGGGCGGAAAATAGGACTCAACATTTTCCACAGAAATACGAAATAACATCATAAATTGTTCTTACTTTTGCTGAGCTTCCATCAGAATCTTGTACAAGGAGTCCTAGGTCCAGAATAAATCGTTGTTTGGTTTTAGAATGTCCTCTTCTCCTGTCTAATTAGCAACCTTAGCTAGCCATGTGGCACGAACATGCCCATCTTCTCCTGACGCAAAGAAAGGAAAATGCCAAAAGTCGCAATAAACGTTGAATAAACTGATACAACTCGGTTGAAAAAAACTACTTTATGATGTTTTTAATCACATCTATCAAATAAAATCAGAGCCGGAGATATCCACCGTGTATACCGAACGCTTTCAGAAGCCAATGTCTATGTCCTTCCCGCGCCTAGGTAGAGAAAGGAAATTCTGGTCACGTCTTTCCAAGAGCTCTTGTTTGACCTCAGATCAAGCTAGACACCCCATTCTACCTTCCACTGCCTGTTGACATCTAGTGGAAGGCGTATGAAGTGCATGTATATCGATAGATATAAGCCAGTTGAATAGGCTGGCCCTGGAACAGAGCCTCGATTTCAGATTTTTCACTTCCTGTCTGGAAGTTTGCTGCAAAATTAGTTCAGTTTTACTCACAGATATAATTCAAACAGTTTTAGAAACTTGAGAGTGTTTTCTATCCAATAGTAATAATAATATAAATATTGTACGATCTAGAACAGAGTACAAGGCCGTTTCATTTGGGCACGATTTTTTCCCCAAAGTGAAAATAGGGCCCCCTACACACTAACAGGTTAACCAACAAAAAAAGTGGTCTGGTCCCTTTTCCATGATGGAAGCCTCCCAAAATCATCATCCAACATTCCAAAACATAGATATAAGCCTTCAACTACTCATCTAACCAACATCTTCAGGGTCAGCCAGGCCCCCTGTCGCCCCCCAGGCACCCTGAAACCCAACCCCCATAAGAAGCCCAAATAAGACCTGCCCTTGCCCAGTATACATACAAGGTCAGGGAGACAACATTGGTTTTTCATCTTGTAGTTAAACTTGTTTTATACACAATTTAAAGGGATAGTTCATCCCAATTACAAAATTACTTAGGTTGCGTTTACATTTCATCCAATGCATCCAAAGTGAGTCTTTCCTGGTTCATAACATATTTTTTGGTCCCTTTCAGATCACAGCCATGTGTGGGCGTCAGGCTTGTAAGAGACATGAATTATATGTGAGATTCAGTGAACAAGGCTGGAAGGTGAGATTCTATCTCTCTTAACTACTCATTGTACTGAATAGATAATCATGAGCTAACATTGTACCATCTTATTTGCTGTAACACACAGTATTTTTAGGGAAGCAAGGCATTTGTGTAGGATGTTCATTGTAGAATATGTTCTTTGGATTCTTTATCATTTCTCATTGAAAGAGTCTATTCTAGTCATTCATCTAATCTTGTCATTCGATTTCTATGGTATTTCTCTCCGTTAGGACTGGGTATTGGCTCCTACGGGTTACTCTGCCTTCTACTGTGATGGAGAATGCCTCTACCCTCTGTGTTCCTGCATGAACTCCACCACCCACACTATGATCCAACTAGTGGTCAGTATGCACTACTACACCCTCTCTCACATGAACGCTAACATTACTGGTTTCAGTGGGAAAGATGGTAAATGGTTCAGACATTAATGGCAAATATAAAAAACTAAGATACCCGAGTTACCGGAGTCTACAATGGCAGACTGTTAATGTAGAGTAGGGATAGGGAGAAGTAACATTCAAGACTGAAGCAATTACCCCCTCTAGTGGTAAACGTTATACTGTACCAGGTTACTACACACACTGATAATACAAAACATTGAGGACACATGCTCTTTCCATGACAGACTGACCAAGTGAAAGCTATGATCCCTTATTGATGTCACTTGTTGAATCCACTTCAATCAGTGTAGATGAAGGGGAGTTAAAGAAAGATTTTAAAACCTTGAGAGAATTGAGACATGAATTGTGTGTGTCATTCAGAGGGTGATTCGACAAGACAAAAGATTTAAGTGCCTTTGAACGGGGTATGGTAGTAGGTGCCAGGCGCACCGGGTTAAGTGTGTCAAGAACTGCAACACTGCTGTTTTTTTCATGCTCAACAGTTTCCCATGTGTATCAAAAATGGTCCACCACGCAAAGGACGTCCAGCCAACTTGACACAACATGGGCCAGCATCCTTGTGGAACGCTTAGTGCAGCTTGTAGAGTCCATGCCCCGATGAATTGAGGCTGTTCTGAGGGAAAAAGGGTGTGCAACTCAATGTTAGGAAGACGTTCCTAATGTTTTGTGCACTCAGTGTATGTAGTCCTACATGTTTTTAAATAGTACAGTATCACAAACCACAGTACAAAACCATATAAAAAGTGTGGGCCTGTAGTATCTGTAAATCAACTAAACATTGTTTTTTTATTTCCATATGCAGATAATAAAGCATCATTGTTCATGTAATAATCTAATATTAGCATTATACCTCTAGGAAGAGGAAATGGTCATAAAATCAAATAGATGAAAAGACGGAAACAAAAACGTTTTTGAACTACAACTTATTTTATTTAAAAATGTCAAATTCAGTGCAAAGTAATGTAGTGCATTGGTGTCTGGATCCCTCTTGGGTGGCAAAGTGTCACAAGAATCCTGTGGGGAGAGAAAACAAGAGAATACATTAAATTAATGGGTGTTAACTAATCAGGGATCAACAAAGCACTTCAAGTCCTTAATTCCTTCAAAAGAGAGAGAGAAGGAGAAAGGAGTATGGTCCCTGCAGTAGGACTACATGCTGGCCATGAGGTTCTCCAAGTGGTACTCCAGGAGGCTGGAGAGCTCCGTGACCAGAGACTCTGGGTTAAAGTACCAGGCCAGCTGCTGGCCAAACATGTCATCTAGCAGAGCCATCAGCCCGCCCTGAAGAGAACACCACACAACACATAGAAAATGGCTCTGAGTTACTAGCTTATCAAGAGGAGAGAAACAATTAGAAACTCCCCCTAAAATGACATTGGAACATGGTTAACCACAAATAAGGAAGTACACTAAGAATATGGAAGTAAACAGGAAGTAACCTCTTGACTCTTACATTGAGCAGCAG